>NC_084903.1:24343217-24395717 GCF_949316345.1 Pungitius pungitius
ACAACCTAATGAGCACAATCGGACCCTGATGCACAGAAACACTGTTATAATGGAGTAAATGACATTACAGAGCACAGATGCTGGGCTCTCCATCACATGACCAAAGCACTAGAACATGAGGTGGAACAGGGAACACGTGTTGATGGGTCACTTTGCTGCTGTTTCCCTACTGATCAACATCAGAGTCCTTCTTAGCTTGTGTTACTTTACTAATGAAGAGAAGGACTTTTGTGTTTCACAACCTGAACTGCAGTTCTGTGAAACTGATCATATCTCATTTTACAAGAAGCTGCTGACCGCCTAAAGATTAGAGGCCCGTTTCCATGACGACCAGAGATGTTCCTATGACATGGATGGTATCAGTAAGTAGCTGTAACAGCATCAGCTGCAGCTACTTCCTGCTTCTACTTTAACTGATCCAATCACAGGATGTTTTTCGTCTTTTTGGCACAAAAAATGTAACATGATAAAAAGTCTTAAACTACTATATGGACATTTATTTGTGGGGATAAAGAAGAACCACAGTGAGTGCTATGATGTGTTAAAATGAGTTTATATGTTACTGGTGAATAAATATGTCAATATTAAACAGCAAAAAAAAAGTTTGAATTCTGAGACTTGCCTCTAAAAAAATCCCTTTAAATGCTGTAAAACATTGAGGCACGAGGCAGAAAGCACATGCACGTGATGTGTCCCTGTGTGTGGACAGTGCACGTGTCTCACGGTGACACAGTGAGGATAAACTACTCTAGAGGAGGCTTTTGTGAAGGCCTCACTGCCCGACACGGGAAAGTCAAATCATGTGTTTTTGTCTTCCTCGGGTTGCCGTAGGCCGATCTGCTTCATTCCACCACTCGCCTGAGTCGTCTGATCTCACTGAATACGACCAAGTGACAGCTTCCCCACACACTCACTACACTAAATGTCCATGCTCCATGTTTCTGATTGGCCGCAAACATTGACTACAGTCATTTTTAAATCTTTTACTTAAATGTATCATTATATATGCTTTATTATACACTATAAGACACTCTTGTTTGGCATAGTTTAATATAAACTGTATCACTATATTCAGGGTCATCTGCTGAATCTGTTTGATGTGTTTGTTGCTATGGTAACATTAGCATCAAAGAAATTGTTGGACTTATTTGCATCGTGTATTTATTTTATTAATACTACACGGACTAAAGTTGCCTTGAGAGTATTTCCAATAGATCATTTTATATTGTAGCCAGGACTCTAATGCTTCAAACCAGGTGAACCATTCACATTTTTTTCATGATGAGAACCCATAATGTCGGTTCTGGTTCGGTTCTGACCCGTTTTATTTTGTGTCCCTTTGTCCATATGGGAGACTTTAGGGTGGATGACAATAACTGGTGCAGTCTGTGTGTAACGGACTCACTCAGCTCACCGGCTTCATGTTTCTCTGTTGTTAAACTTTAGTTCTTCATCAAGCTGCAGGAGGTTTTCAGCTCTGAACCCATTGGTCCATGTGACCGTCAATCAGCTGATCAACATCTCTGTGAGCTCATCCAGCCTCCTTCCTGTGTGAGTGTAGAGCAGGAAAGTACCAGAACAAGATCTAAGAAGAGTTTCTCAAGAAAAGTTTAACACATCAACAAATGTTTCTTTATGGAAAACATGTTTGTATTTTAACATGAAAATAAACTTTTGACATTTCAGTTTGGAATTCTTATTTTTTAGTGGGTTTTAAACATTTATATGCCATTTATATGTACCTTTCTGAATGAAGCATTGAATCCAGAATCATCTTCATCTCATGAAGTGTTCTAAATGAGAAGCTCCCCCATGTTGAAATGACCTCAGCGCCTCCCGTTGGGCCTCTAGATGCAAAGTGGATGGAGCGGCTCGGACTGGAAGCTGGTGGACTTCAGACTCCCCGACGTGGTCAAATATGTTCTAACATGGTCTCATGCTAAAAGAGTGATAATTGTCTGTATTGAAGCAATGTGTGAAAAGCAGGATGATTCCAAAGTGTCCTTTTGCAGCCGTGTAGGAAGGAAGGAGGCGAGTCAACGTGCTTTCACACAAACGCTCAAACAAAGCCACTCTGTCACCTCGACTGGACCTCGGTTCATTCCTCACTTGCTTTGTGACTTTTCACATCTGCTCCCAGATGGTTTAGTGTTTAGGGTTCCAAGCCTCTCGTGGCCACCTGCCGCTGGGGATGACCTTCGTGTGTGTGAATAAAAACTCAGCGCTTTGACTGCTGGGAGACGCCATCTCCACAGAGCACCGTGATACGGGTTTGTGTGTTTGACCTCCTGCTTGGAAGCAAGAAAAGGACTTTTAGGCCTTTGATCGTTCATCAAGACTAGAAACAAATCCTTCTCTTCTCCCAAACTACTTTTATTGAAACATTCCACAACAATTTGGGTCACAAACAGGACGCGCTGACCGTCCATCAGGCTCTTGGGACGGAGGAAGAGGCCTTTTCCAGGATCACCAGCTGAAGATCCTGCCTCATGTCTCCTTACAAGAGACAAAGGAGACCAAAGGAGTCCTGATTGACGTCACATGTGTCCACAGAAAAATCATTTATTTCTACACACTGAAATTCCAATTATGAAAAAGGGTAAAAAGTACCATAACGAAGACGGATGACTGATCAAGTGGTTTTTATAGTTTGGGGGAGACGATTATTTTTAGCATTTGGGTATTTTTATTTTCAGTGTTGTACGTGATTCTGGGATATTTCCAATGCGTCATTTCATGTGAAAGTAGATCGGATTGTGTGCGATAAAGATTTCACACGGAACAAATCCCCCGAGATGGTGACGCAGGTCGCTCGACTACGCAGGTAAAATAAGACGGTTGTTATTGAGCAGTATGTGAATTCTACTAAAGTAACTGACACCGTGGTGACATCTAAACGCATTTTGAGTCGGGGTTTTGCAAAGTTGTTCTTGTTTAAAGAAACTACGCCTTACGGTGACGACTGTGTTGTAATAAGATCACCGGTTGGGTCCACGCCACTAAAAGATGGGGCCGCAAAACACACGGACCCCTCGGGTCCAGTTGTGTATAAGATGCAGCAGAAACACGGGGAAACACGTGCAGTGTCTCCCGTACTGGACCAAAGAGTTTGGGTTCCCATAAAACGGCTCGTTACGTGCCGCTAAACTTCAAATGTTACGAGGGGATTGGGAGGCAAACACATGCCGATCCGCAGCAAGACCCACAACAAGCAGGTCCCACAACACACCACCTGATGGACAGGAGTCGGGGAGGAGGAGGCTGCATGTGAGGGGGAGACGGCATCCATGCTGAGACCAGGGCGCCCAAATGCCCCTTAAAACACGGACTCGCCAAATGGGATAGTAAACATTTCTGATGATTTGCATATAGACAATTATCAGTTAAAGTATTTCAAACATAAACATGTTTATTTCTCATAAACATCTCCTCCAGTTCTTCTTCTGTTGGGCATCACAAGTGCAATATGTCTCTAGGCCTCACTGTGCGGCCTGATCTAGTGGGAGTGCAGTCACGTGGTTGTTTTGAACCTGCAGGGTCTTGCTGTACGGATCGATGCTCAGTTTCCTCAGGCTCCATCTGGTGGTTGTTTGGTGGAAGTACCCGGTCTGCGTCACGTTCACACGTCTGCAGGAGGTGACGCCGGTTACGCCTGAGCACGTGACCTCCATCAGTGTAGATGTCGTAGGACCTGTGGGTACCTGCTGGTTCCCGTGGCTCCTTCTGGAACACCTGCTGCTTGTGTAACACCCTCAAAGACTCACGTTGGATGTGTCTTCATCCACCTTTATTTGTTCATTGAAGGTTCCTGTAAAACATGAAAACACACATCAGCGCAACAGCGCCAACTGTCGGTTGTTCTTCTGCTGAGAACCGGATGAAGCCGGTTCCGCGGGAGCTAGCTTAGATGTAGCCACCGCCGTTTGTAGCGCGCTGCTGTCATCACCGCTCTTATGCCAGCCTCAGAGGCAGCAAGGACAAATTATCATCATTCACAAATCCTCTATTATTTCCATCTATCGTTCTCCAGTTCCTGACATTTACATCAAAATGCTCGGCCTGTAAACTTAAAACTCTCTGTTCCCTTTAGGGCACCAAGGCACTTAGTGGACTACACATTCAACAACACATTGAACATCTACACATTGAAAAACACCTTTGTTTTCCATATTCTTGTGTCGTTGAGTTCTTTTGTGTGTGCATGGGTGCATCTTCATTCAGCCTTGTACTTCAACGTCCCTTACAGTCCAGGGGCGCCACAAGGTGTGACCTGACTGAAGTGTTTATGTTTATGCTCCCACCACAGACGGCTTGCCCACTTCCTCATATGTCAGCATCCTTGGCGGACGCCGCTCTCTTTGTGGGCGGGTAGTCACAGGTCGCAGGTCAGGTTCCTCATGCGAGGCTTGGACTGAGTCTGGTTGTGATCCCTTTGAAGAGATCAGCAGCGCTGTTCCCTCCAGTTTCCAATGTTACAAGAGAAGGAGCCTTCACCCCCAATGGAGGCGAGCTAAGACGCCTTCGATGCTTTAACGTTACTGCCCCCTCCAGGGAGAAACGCCCGCCCCCCCAGTACAAGCAGCGTGTCCGCTGTAGAATTCCTCCTCGATGAGTAGGTCTCACCTAGTAGGTGTGAAAAGGGGGATTTGTAGAGTATTAAATATAATCATGCATGCAAGGGACTTAGACTAATTAGAGGAACGCCGGACCGGAAGGCTGCAGATCCTACACTGTAAAAAAAAAAGAGGTTTTTGTTCATTCAATTTCCCTAAGTCAGTTCAACTAAAAAGTTGAGTGGTGATCCACTTATAAATTCAACTGCAATAGTGTGAGCAACACAGATTTTGCAGTTGACTCAACTGTATAGACGTGTGGCCCCTGCAAAAGCGCGTAGGAAACCCCACGCAGCCACCAGCGGCTGAGCCTACAGCAGGGCTATTCAATTACAAATCCAGTTGGGCCAGATTTTTAAATCGAGAAAGGTTAGTTGGGTCATTTCAGCGGCGAAGCAAATTTTAAAACCAACACAAACAAATTTATTGAAAAACATTTATTAATTGTTTCTCTTTTGACTTTGGTCAGTTTGCACAGCAAAGGGTGCATAAAAAACAAAAGAGCTAACTGAACAGAATCTGAGGTAGCTCCTACTTTTTCCACTTACAAAAGAAAAGAAACTGACCTAGGCACCTCTTGCCTAGGCCTACCTAGGCTACATATCTGACCTATCTGAGTGCATAAAACTAAAAAGTGCACAGTAAGCAATTCACAATAACAACATAAAACGTTTCCTTTTGAAATAAAATAAACATCTTGCTCAAATTCGACCCATGCAGGAACATCTCAAAGTGCATAAAAATAAAAAGTGCACAGTGTGAGATGTGGGGTTCTCTGTGTGTGTCTTCTTGTATTTACTTTTTAGCTTGTAGAATAGATGTCCGCTTGTAGGACAGATGGCGTGACCGGATCGGTCCTTATAAGGCAGACAATGTGAAAGGTGGAAGAGAGAGCACAGGAATAAATGAAGATAAAATATTATCTGAGATAAAACACCTGCGACCGAAGGGAGAGCCAGTTTGAACCCATTTTCAGAGCAAGGCCGAAGGCTGCAGGAGAGAGTACCAGACACTCATTGTTCGGGGAAGGCGTTTGTTACAGAAGGATGAACTGGGTTGAACCAACGTTCAAGGGCACCAGAGGGATTAAAACAGGTCAGAGTCAGAAGGCAGGCGGACTTTGGAAGGGATTTGCTTGCGATGCGTATTTCATTGTCTCCAGATATATCTGCGGAGAATTGCTCATGTACAACTTTTTCTCTTCTAAATAAATGTTAAACTTTTTAACTAATCTCCTGTAGTGGATTCTTCTAGTCAACCAACTCGGGTGGATAAGGAATATCCTAACAACAGTATTCACAACTTTAACTAACTACACAAGCTGCACACTGAGGGAACATATTTTACACATCCCACATTATATTGATGTAGTTAGGCTACATTTACTCTGCTGACTTAGTGGGAGAAGTGACATTTTTTGTTTTGAACGAGAGCAGTGACTTTAGGCTCGTAAGTTGTCAATGCAAATCCGGAGGCATTGATGGACAGTCCGTCAATCAGGGAGCAACGACAGTTGCTTTTTATGGAGTTCATGTGTGAAAAACCTGACTCACATGTGTATGTTGATCCAAACATACTGAGGATGACGATCGCTACTTTCTTAATGTTAGGGAACTGATGTACGTTGACATCTGTCCAAAACATTGCGGGCCCGTTAGTGCAAAGCTGCTGTGTCATGGTTACCGATGACTGCATGTCAACAAGTTCGAGTGTGAATTTGCCCTCGTCACTGGAAGGAACCACGTCCTTTGCCCGGGCGGATAAGTCCCCTTCTATTGCAACAGTGAACGGGTCTCTGGCAAAAACGGCCACCTCTGTGGGCAGAACAAGTCCATCCAATCGACCAGCAAAGTTCTTTTTCAGGCTCGCAATGAAATCTGTCATCACATCCGTGATTTCTGCGGGGGATGAGATGTATTTGCGGAGTGTCGGAAAATGGAGCATTCTGCTCAAATCAGTTGCGAAAAGGTCCAGTTTAACTTGGAATGCGCGCATCTGTCCCACAAGGTCGATGACAGTTTTGTCTCTGCCTTGTAGTCCCAAATTGAGATCATTCAGGTGTATGAAAGCAGGCATCAGCCATGAAGTTGTCGTCCAGTATACGACTCAAGTGCGTTTCTGCCTTTTTTTGCTTGCTGCTGCGGAGGAAAGTTATGATCTCCTCTCTGAGACCACAGAAACGCTCCAGTGCTTTGCCTTTGGACGGCCACCTCACGTCATTATGCAAAAGCCCCATCTGTCACAAGCATGCACACACACTTCATATCCAGACCATTGTCTTTAAAAAAAGCAGAAATTTTCCCAAAGACTATATCGCCAGTTGTGTGTCCTTCTAACGGCAGTAGGGTGAGCAGCTCCTCTCGGAAGCATTTGCCGTCAAAAAAACGGACATATATGCACAACTGAGCAGTATCAGTTTTGTCTGTGGACTCATCGACTGCTATAGACATAGTGTCAGCTTTCCTCAGGTCTCCTAACATCGTTTCATACACATCTGCAGCAAGAATTTCAACTCTCCGACTGTTGGAAGTATCTGACAGGGGTATGTTTGTTATAGCAGATGCCACGCTCGTTTTCATTTTATCGTCATTTATCACCTGATCCACGCTGGCCAGCATACAGTCCTTCACGGTTTCAGAGTCTGTGAATGGCCTTTTCTTTTTTGCCAATATCCAGGAAACACGAAGGGATGCTGCGGTAGCTCTTGGGCTGTAAATGACCGTACCATAGTAACACTGCTCCGGTTGTAAGATGCAATCAAACTCTGCACTTTTGCAGCCCTCTCTTGAGATCCCTCGGGAAAATTGGTGCGGAAAGTCTGGTGTTTTTCAGCGTGGTGCCGCCGCAGATTGTAATCTTTAAGTACTGCAACGCACTCATTACAAATTAAACACATCGGTTTGGCATTTGGATGTGGCGGTAAAATAAACAAGTATTTGTCAGTCCAGGCAGGGTTAAACCGACGGATTTTACGTTTCAGTGTTGAGAAAGACATATTGATAGTAATGTAGGCTACTGCCGGCACAGCACGCTCTGCATTGTTTACATGTTGGTAGTTTTGGCGGGACGCAGAATAACCAATCCCACTATGGCCACGCCAAGCCCCGCCCTACGAAGCAGTCAGGGGATGGGACCTGTACACGGACACCTGGCCAATCGTAGTGTGTGAATGCTATTGAAGGGCGGGTCTTGGCGTGGCCATAGTGGAGTGAAAATATCGCTGGCGGGACCCTATTTTCCCTTTTGTACTGTCTATTGCGGAACTACGGGCTGGGCCACTCTGAGGTTGCCTTCGGGCCGGATGTGGCCCGCGGGCCGCCACATGAATAGCCCTGTTCTACAGTGACACAAGAACACTCCATTTTGGATCAGGAGCTGCCAAGGTAAGAACGTTTCATCCTGCTTGTATTCATCGTTTGTTAAATTTAATCTTGAATAGGAAACTTGATAAATCGTACACATGGTTTACTTTGCTGCAGTAGTTTTAAGTGATTTAAAAAGCTATTGTTGATGGCCAAGTTTGCTTGCTAAGCTGTTAGTAAGCTAACGTTAGACTATAAACTTGGCGTTTTATAGTTTCTCTATTGCTGAGTGTGTAATTCTCAGCTCATAAATAATTTTCAAGTAGAACTGAGTAAATCATGACAACCCATTTGCCATTGATAGCGCATGAATATTAACTTAAATCACTGATGTTAGTGTGAGATGTTAATTTTAAACAATATTTTTATTGGAACTAAATACTGCACGAACTAGGAAACTGTGTCTAGACTTGTCATCTTTTAGGAGCGTTAATGGGGGGGGGGTCATTCACAGGAAAAGCCTTTTGTAAACTCCTGTAATCTTGTGCTTGAGCTCGTCCTTTTCAGCGTTTTCACTACTAATTATTAACCAATCATCCAACCATGTGTTAATTAAGGTAACTTAACGTGCATTTGTGTAATTAGCTGAACAGAAATTCATAAATACCCGTTTTAAACGGAAAGTTTTGTCAGCACACAAAATGTTGTCTTAGCCAGCAAACGGTTGCTTTGGCTGTTCAGTTTTGTATGGAGGACAAAAAATGACTTAAGTATAAATACATAATGTATAAATAAATACAGGAATAAATAAATGTGTACATAAATGAATAAATGTATTAATTAATGTGTAAATAAATAAATGTGAAGATAAATATATGAATAAATTAATCAAAGTTGATAATAAAACAGGTCATAAACAAATACATACCATTAATTTATTTCTACATTTCAGTTATCCTACATTTCTTCATTTATTTATTTATAGGTCTGTATCATATATTTATTTCTACGTTTCTGTTCTACATTTCCACATTTATTTATGCGTGCGTCTGCATATTTGATGAAATTGTACTTTCTTGTTTCTTGCAAATCACTAAAACAGGGTTAAGATTCTAAAAACCAAGCAAGTTGAACACAACAAACAACTGAGGAAAACAGCAGAGAGTAAACCAAAGAAAACACAAGACTACAAAATATAAAATGGCAAAACAGCAGCAAGTTCTCTCTGTACGGCACTGGACCAAAGGAGGGTGGACTTTGTGTTTGTACAGAGTGTTTGTGTGAAGTAACAATATTGCCCCCCCCCAGTAGAAGTGAGTCCTGCTGATGAATGGTGCTCGGTGCGTTCATTGAGGCGGCAGGTTGCAGGTTGGATGGACGTCTACATTTAAACGGTGAGGACTGACTGGACGCTTTGTGGGACGACGTGTTGTTGAGTAAACGCTACAGACGTCTCCACAGGAGGGGGCTCATCTACTCGTGTGTGTGTGTCCAGTGAGGGGCCTCTGACAGGAGCCCAGTGGGGGGGCCCTTAAGTTACCTGGTGGCAAAGAGCACTGAGCGGTAAGGCCTCAGAGAGGACTCATTGGACCGTGATGCTGTAACAAGAGAACATCTGCAGTGGGGGGGGGGGATTGTGTGATGATACATGTGTGTGTGTGTAGGTGTGTGCTAATGACGAGCGCTGACACATGTCCTCATGTTCTAGTCCTTTCTAGGGTATTGTGTAGGTAGGGATGTGTCTATAGTCATACATGTAGATGAGTCACAGTCTGATGGAGGGAGAGGAGAAGCCAGCAGGAGGCCCTCAGACAGAGAGGGTGAGGAGCAAAGGTTGAGGAGATGTTGTTGGAACCATGATGCCGGTTTTGGTGGTTTTGTTCTTCTTGAGGGAAACACCGGGTGAATTGGGACATGCAGTTCCTCCACATGAACACAAGGGGCACATGACCATGAACCTGCACGTGAGTAAGTGCCTGCTAATGGGAACAGGTGATGATGGGAAGCAGCCAGTCAACGTGTCTGCATCCAGGTGGCGTCTCATACTGTAACCACAACATGTGATGAAATGCAAGGAAATGGACCTTGGTGATTATATGCAGAGCTCGGATTAAATATGACTTAAAGACACTCACTGGACAGTGGACATGTCCCCCCGTTCGCCCTGTAGTGTCTTAACACATCCATGGAAATGTGTTGGGGCCTCTACAGACATGGAGACAGGACTCGTTGTGACACTGAGGGCTGCAGAAGGTTCAGGACGAGATGCTGCAGAGACAGCAGCTGTGGGACAAAGGTCTCACGTGTAGACGCTAGGAGACAGAAGGGGACGGCCAGCGAGACAGAATGAACTGATGAATGAGCCAGTTAGTCCAGCATCAACACAGCAGATAGAGGCAGAACATTGGAGAACATCAGGACCATCAGGTGCGTGGTCACAATGAGGGAGACACAACAGAGTCAACACAGCAGAGAGGTGGGCTGGTGAAGGACGAGGAGGACAACAGTGGGACACCAGGAGGAGAGGGACGTAGTGAGGACTGAAGGAAATGTCCAAACTAACGTGTTGCATCGCCGCCTCGTTGGTGTCTTTCTGGGAAGAACTCGGTTTATTCGAGTGTTGTTGCTCCAATAAATGTGTGTGAAGTGAAGCATCAGATGTGCAGTGTGTTCTGTGTGTTACTCAGAGTCCCCGTGAGGACGTGTGGGTCCTCACCACCAGTCACATAGATGAAGTCAACCAGTGAGACAAGAACTAGAGAGTAGTTTAAACTGGGAACCAATGAGTCCACAAGGTCTTATCTTCAGGGTCCGGATCCGGACCGCGGTCCACCAGTCAGTGACCTCTGGTGTAGAGACACAGCGATGGAATCACAGGGTCACGTGACATGTGACCTTTGCTAGGAGCCAGATGATGGCATTGAAATGGCCAGTAAAACTACTGGTTTCCAGGAAGTGCTTCAGTGGTGAAACACTTCCTGCTTCCTGATGAGGAGGAAAACCCACGGACACAATGATGTAAAAGGAACCTTCACATGACGCATCATGTTCAGCAGCTACAGCTACGAATGCTGGATGTGACTCACTCTGTCGCTCTAAAGTCAGGAGGAAATATTGTACAAACACCAGTTTACTGGAGAGATGAACGAGTGAGATGCATCATGGGAACATCCGTGTGTCCGTCAGTCATCATTTCAGCCCTCGTTAACCACGTGTCATCGTGGGGAGATCGAGGTCAGAGGTCACAGGAGGTGAAAAGAACTAAATGGGTTACAGTGGTTTTTAAAATAGTGTTTTTTATTAAAAGTACCCAACAAATTATAACATAATTCAGACTTGCTACCTTATTATTTTGAATTATTTAACAAAGTCACATTCACACTTGAGTGTCTCTTACTAAGCAGGAAATGAACTTGCCACAGAATAAATGTGTTAATTATTAGCAGAATGTGTGATCATCACCATAAAGCTTCTCGTTCTCTCGTCTCATACTTTATTAAACTGGTTTTGTTTCCTTGAACACAGCAGGTGACACAGACACATTTATCAAAGTGATCTTCATCATTTCATCTCTTTGTGTGATGACACATGAAAACTGATGCTTGTTGCGTGTTAGAACACACGTGTGCACATGTGAGGGAAAAGTCCTTCTCATGATGCTCACGTGTGCTTTTGGTGATTAAAGGTCACAAGTTGTCCTCTTTTCCTCATTCAGACAACTCTTAAAGTACTTTGTTAGAGTGGAACTAGTACTAAAAGTATCTGTGGAACACAAGTGTGTTTAGTTTGATTAATTACAACATTCTTATTCAGGAGCAAGACCCTTAAGAACATAATATCATCAATTAAAATTCCATTACTGACAGAAATAAACACAATACTTGGGATTTAAGTCAAATCTTTTATTATGCAAAATTTTTAAATTGCTTTAAGACAAAATTAAGTAAATCACAAAGTATAAATTTAAGTAATATTCTCGCAAATTAAGTAAAATCCTTAAAATATAAAAAGCAAACTCCACAATGACAATGTTCTTTTGGAAAAGGCAAAATCCTTAATTAAAACAAATAGTATATTTATTGATTACTAAAGTAAGTAAATAAACATATTTCTAATAAAATATCCCTATTTCTGAAATAATTAAACTGCTCAAGCAAAGTACAAAATGAAGTATATTTATGAATATTAATCATGAAAAAGCAAAAGGTAATTTCCTCAATTAAACATGAAGAATTTAAGATTCAAGCAAAATCTTTTAAGGTTCTTAAAAAAAAACCTTAAACACAAGATATTTTAAATGAATTAAAAACAATAAAATGAATTAAAAACAGTAAAATATGCATAAAAGTTAAGTCCTGAATTACAAACTAAAATCCTGCAGTGGAACAATAAGTGAAATTAGTGAAAGCGTTTCACTAAAGTAAGAGTTTTATGATGCGCTGTTGTTCTTATTTGTATTATTATGATCGTTTTTATTGAAATGTAGTCCAGCTGTATGGATCTGTATCAATGAGTCATGTGACCCAGTAGAGATAGCTGAGGTGAAGTGATGATGTCATCACATCTGTTGATGACACCAGCAGGTTCTCATCATTGACTTTCATTGTACAGAAGGTAGAAGATGGATGTCAATGGTTCATGTCTGTCTGATTTAATGCATCACATTCACATTGTTCCTCATAGTCTTTGGTTTCTAAGGCTGCTTGGACTCTGCTAAACCTGATCTCAGGTCTACTTTATTCAACTTTATACCTGTGAGGTGTTTTAGAGCAGGAACCAATGGGCTTTGAGCTGAGAGGCACAGACAGGAAGTCAGAAGGTATGAAGAGAGAGGAAGAAACACAGGCTCTAATAAAGTCACATCATATTCCAGCCTTCATGCGTATGAAAGTGAGCTGATGCTGGTTGTGTGTTACAAATCCATCTGGATGTGAGAGGAGCTCCTTGGAGGAGCTACTCTGCTCCCTGAGCTCCTTCTTCTTCAGCTGCAGGAACACCCAGGTGATGATGATCCAGCTCAAAGTCCTCCCGTCTGCCCAGCTTCCGCCCCCTGGTGGTCTGGAGAGACATGACAGCACCTGTCTTCAGTTGACTAGTCACAGAGCTTCATGTGGTCCAACAGACGCGTGTCCGTACCTTACAGTAGAAGTAAAGGCCAACGTTCACCACCAGCAGCATCAGAGGCAGGAGGACCGCTTTGATGATGAGAGGTGTTGGATCTGCTCACACACATGGAGAGTGATCACATGACACCATGAGTCCACCAGCTCCCATGGAACCAAACACTGTATTACTCTGTGTTTACTTCATATTCACTGATTGAACAGTTCATCTGCTTTATGGTCCATTAGAGACCTGTCAATCAGTGTGTAGCCCCGCCCTAAAGCATCACCTGCTTTATGGTCTATTAGAGACCTGTCAATCAGTGTGTAGCCCCGCCCTAAAGCATCACCTGCTTTATGGTCTATTAGAGACCTGACAATCAGTGTGTAGCCCCGCCCTAAAGCATCCCCTGCTCAATGGTGTATTAGAGACCTGTCAATCAGTGTGTAGCCCCGCCCTAAAGCATCCCCTGCTCAATGGTGTATTAGAGACCTGTCAATCAGTGTGTAGCCCCGCCCTAAAGCATCCCCTGCTCAATGGTGTATTAGAGACCTGTCAATCAGTGTGTAGCCCCGCCCTAAAGCATCCCCTGCTCAATGGTGTATTAGAGACCTGTCAATCAGTGTGTAGCCCCGCCCTAAAGCATCCCCTGCTCAATGGTGTATTAGAGACCTGTCAATCAGTGTGTAGCCCCGCCCTAAAGCATCCCCTGCTCAATGGTGTATTAGAGACCTGTCAATCAGTGTGTAGCCCCGCCCTAAAGCATCCCCTGCTCAATGGTGTATTAGAGACCTGTCAATCAGTGTGTAGCCCCGCCCTAAAGCATCCCCTGCTCAATGGTGTATTAGAGACCTGTCAATCAGTGTGTAGCCCCGCCCTACAGCATCACCTGCTTTATGGTCTGTTTGAATTTAAATGGTCCATAATTTACTAAATAAACATTATTCTGTATTGAAGTCTTGAAACTAGAGAATGAAACCATAAACTCATGTTCAGTTCTCAGAGGACCAGAGTTACCATGGTAACCAAACCGCTCCGTCTTACAGCATATTGTTAGCTGACCCCTTTTAGCTGTTGTTTAGGTTTGGTTACTCTTTGACATGTGTAACACAATGACAGGAGTCAAAGTCCTTCCAGAAACATCATGCATGGACTCTGTGGTCAGCTGATCATCTTCAGTCCGTTTGGACCAATCATCTTCCACTAAGCTGCATGTGAACAGTCAGCTTACCTTCCACAGAGACAGAGAGCAGACGGCTCTCAGAGGAGAAGTTATGAGAAAAAACATAGAGGTGATAAACACATCTGTAGCTTCCTTGGTGGGCGGGCTCTGCAGCAGGAAACAGGAAGTGGGCAGAGTGATTGACAGCTGGCTCGGTGTAGTTGTGTGCCGAGTTGAAGGAGAGGAAGATGAGCTGAAAGGAGCCTCCTGGGTACTGTGGCTGGATGGAGCAGCAGATGATGAAGGTGGAGCCCCTGAGCACCTGAGCCCCCTGCTGCTGGGCCTCGGAGACCCCGTACATGGAGGAGGACACAGAGATGATTGGCTGAAGCAGCAGGTCTGTAACAGAGAGATGAAGACAGGTCATGTTTACCCTTCATTAAAAGAGACGGACCCTCAATAAGGAAGTGATGTCACAGACAGACAGACAGTACATAGATGATGTCACTGATGGACTTACCTGAGCAGGTGAGATCCACGATGGAGGAAGAGTAAGTTGATGTTATACACTCCCTCAGAGCAGATCCAGACTGAACACAGTCAGAGTCAATCCCCCACACAGATCTCTCTGAGGACTCCTCTCTGTGTCTGATAGAAACAGCAGAGCCACAGTCCAGATCTCTACAGAGAACATCTGCTTCCTTCAGGTTCATTCCATCGTAATCTACTGGTCTCCATTCTCCTTGATATTTCACCTCCAGGGTTCCTTCACAGCGACTGGCTCCTCCCACAAACCTTAAAGGTACTGAACCTAAACAAGAGAGTCGTCAGTAGAAGAACAAAGTGAGTTTCAGTAGAACAGAAATGAACCAGATCAAAGCTGCAGCTCCTCTTCTACCTGAGCAGGTGAGTCCAACAGCTTTACCAGGTGAGCAGGTGTTTCTCTCTGAGCCTGAGCTTCTACAGTCCAGGAGAGCAGACTCATGGCCTCCACACTGGAACCCTTTGGTCCACATTGGAGCCTCCACTTCTCCATAGAGCGCCCCCTGGAGGACTGAAGGAGCCCCACAGCCAAGCTCCCTACAGACCACCTCTGCACCCTGCTGGTCAAAGTCCTCTTCACACACTGAGGACCACTGGTTAGACTGGTTAGACCTCACCTCCAGTCTGCCTGAGCACAGACCAGACCCACCCACCAGCCTGATGGAGTCTGGAGAGAAGACAGAAGATGAGAGACACATTAAAGACATCTGTTGCTAAGTGGGGATCTACCCACTGAATCTGTAACTTAAGTGATTTCATGAACTAAAATGTGATGTTATGTATTATTTTATAACATTTATATCAGTTAACCTAACGTTACAAGTGACTCTTCTGCTCTGTTGGATCACTCGTCTCCTTCCTAAATAAATTAAATCCTCCTTTTATAAACTTTTCTTTTTTTAAATACTTTTAAATTTAAACTTTTCCTTCCACGATGTCTTCAGTCCGTCCGGAGTTTCTTCATTTTTTAAACATAACTCAACTTAGAATTGAAGAGCCTCACATAGGATGAAGTTGTAATTCTTACAGCTTTGTATTCATACTTCATCACCTCAGTGGAGGCTTTAACTCAAAGCTCCAGTGTTGGTCAACTTGATCCTGGACCAGTAGATGAAGGTCAACCACTGGAAGGCTGGAACCTGCTTCTGCTTCTGCTTCTTGTGTCGATGGACTCGTTTCACTTCATGGCTCTAAAAGGTTTGAACGTGTTGCAAAGCAATTCACCTCCAGACCACCAGGTGGAGTCACGTGTTTTGTTGGAGACGACCTACAGAGTGACGTCTTTGTGTGGAACTCGTGGGTTTGTTTATTTATTTATCAGACTGCTTTTCATGGCTTTTCTTTCATGGACATATTTGTTCCGTATTTTCCTCCAACTTTGTTCACCCATCAACCGGCAAACCGACGTGTGCAGAGATGTCCCTCCATGAATCGGAGGCCATCATCACGTCCTTACAGTCCCCCAATGACGGGTTGTATCAGTGTTCATATTTATTTTTTAATGAGTTTTAATAATGGAATGATGCTATGAAACCAGAAATGTGAGCCTCCTGAAAGGATGCAGTCAGCAGACCAATCACAGCCCTGCGAGCTGCGTGAGGCTCGCAAAGCTTTTGACGCAAGTTTATAAAAATGTGTCGATGCAGGAAAGCAGCAAGAGGGGTGAAAAGGCAGCAAGGGGCTCTGTGTGCGAGTCCTTGTGTTTCTCTGAAAACACAGAAGTACAAACTAGGCTTTTGTTGTTGTTTGATTGTTAACCTCCTGTAGCAGGTGGCACCATGGGGGGGCGCTGTGGGGTCAAGGTGGTGCACCTATAAAAGGGGAAGTGGCACTTTGCCATGAAGTGCCAGTTTCCTGGTGGGCCCCCACGGTATGGTTGGGCCCCCAGTAGTGGAGAGAAAGCTCCATTCTCTCTTTGTAAATATATTTGTTCTTTCATATGTATTAATGGATGAAAAGGTTTTAATGGAGTTTGCATGACAGGATCGGGAGGAGAGGCACCGATCCGGGCAAAGAGGGAACGAATGGGTGTGAGAGTGGGTTTTTTAATTAAATTAAAGTATGAATTAAAGTTAGTTGTTGGTAATTGTGTATCCTTGTGTTTCAGTTGTTATCCCGCTACCTGCTGTCCTTTTGTTAGTTTTCAGCGGTTAGTCCGCTCCTGGTCCATTGTATTTTGTTTTAGACAGAGCGGACTAACCACTTTAAGTGTTTGTTTGTTTTCTGATCACTTTCCCCACATTTCAAGGTACACTTCATGCAGCGCTCCGGGCAAACCCTGACCTATGGTGTGAACTGGGGGGGGGAGGGGGGTTGGCCTTATACACAGGTGTGCTGTGCCGTGTTAAGCGGGTTTGACCGCGGTGTGTTTCACAGGGTGACTCGGGGCGCTCGGAGCCTGCAATGTGTGTGTGTGTGGGGTCGGATTAGACCCATTTGTAATAAATAATATTAAACAATATTCGGCTTCTGTTTTTATATTTATAAGTTAACACTCCCACCACTTAAGGGGGCGGAGCTATGTTTCAATGACAAGGTGCATATAATCAGAAGGATTACCTGCCACAGGTGTTGGTGCTTTGGAGGCCAATAGTTGTGTGAGTGAGAGTGTGGAAGGTGGAAGGTGAGCGTGGAACAGTCAGCGTAGAAGAGAGACGTGAAGAATGTGTTCGGATCCCTTCATGGTGTCAGGAGTGTTGTATTCTTTTCATTTATGTGAAGGAAAGGTGGACTTTCACAAAACTGAGGTGTATGTTTGGAGATCAAAATAAAGGACAAAGACTATTGGAGACGTCTCCAGGATTATTTCATGCGTCAAAACGAACTTCCCACCAGCGACAGGGACCTTACTTTCTGACAGGCCAAAGGGTCACTACGACCAGTTTCTCTATTCAAGACGTCTCTGAATCTGTCACCAGTTCTCTGCTCACTCAAGAACTAACAAAGTTAACATGGCCACCCAGCTGCGACGCACACAGGACGGCGTGAGGACACACAACCAGGACGTGGATGAAAACAGGACATTTCATCCAGAAGAATTCAAAGTGTGGAGTTTAGTGGGGCTTTTGAGTCTTTCCTCAACACACAACAAACTACGTTCATCTCAACATATATAACCTTATTATATGATATTTATATTGGACATTTATGTGGATATCTAAGCTCATTAGATCCACTGATGTGTGTCTGGTTTAAAATGGTGATTTGATTCCACAAAGCAGTCAGAGCAGCAGACTCAGTAGATCTGCTTCAAGAGGAGATGGTGTTATTTCACACAGGTCAAGAGGTCATTCTGTGTGAAGGCGGCCCACTGGTGGAACGCTGCAACACGTACCAGACCTTCACGTGACCTTCAGGATCAGGTGTGCTGTCTGTCCTGCTGCATTCTGCTATTTGTGCATTTGTGTTGTTCTTTGTGTGTGTGTGTGTGTGTGTGTGTGTGTGTCATGTGCTTCAGTGGTTCACTGTGTGTGTGCTTCCCCTGTAGGTGTGTGTGTGTGTGTTCTGCCTGCAGGCTGCAGCCTCTTATGGTCGCTCTACTCTATTGTCCTACTTCTTTAGCTGTGTGATGGTTTTGTTTGTACGTTGTGTCCATTTTTCTATGAATTTTAATTACATTTTCTGTCAAGATTTGAAATATTCATTTTATTTTAGGAGGCCTTAAAAACATCTGGTTGAGGACAGCAGATGTAAATGAGCCTCTGACTAACTTACAGTACACCTGTTGATTAGTGTGCACAGTCCCTGCAAAATAAATGAATAAATAATTAACTACTTCTTTAGCTGTGTGATGGTTTTGTTTGTACGTTGTGTCCATTTTTCTATGAATTTTAATTACATTTTCTGTCAAGATTTGAAATATTCATTTTATTTTAGGAGGCCTTAAAAACATCTGGTTGAGGACAGCAGATGTAAATGAGCCTCTGACTAACTTACAGTACACCTGTTGATTAGTGTGCACAGTCCCTGCAAAATAAATGAATAAATAATTAACTATTGAAATGTGCTCATAGTGATGTTTCACAGGTACAAATAACCCTGCTGGTTTAAATGTTTATTACAGAGAATATGTAAGTAACTTGTGATATGAAGTTATATTAAACATGTGGGAGGCATCATTGTACCTGTAATAACGCCTCTCACATTTAACTCCTACAGTCTGGCTTCAGTTCACCTTCTGAGTCTCTAAATGTTGGATCACATGGGTCAGAGTGTCAGTCCAGGTGATCTCCTCCTCCTCTTAGCTTTGTTTCATAGGTCACAAGGTGGAATAGAAAGAGATTCTCTCTGGTATGAATGAAGAGTTATGGGACTGACTGATGGAACACAACTATCCACACCTCAGAAGATGGGCCTTGACCCTGATGAAGAAACATGTCTCCACTTCAGCATCACCAGGTGCTGAGCCAGTAGAGGTAAACATGCAGAAAGTCCTGTTAGAAAGCCGACCACGTGGAACCTGAAGGTCCACTGGATGAGGAAGGGACAGGTGAAGGCTCATGAAGGGAGAGAGCCTCCTCAGAGAGGTGATAGATTCACAGTGTGTAGTGAGGGAGGGACTGGACCAACACACAGGAAGTACATGACACATAGATGATGTCACTGATGGACTTACCTGAGCAGGTGAGATCCAGCATGGAGGAAGAGGATTGTGACCATAAACACTCCCTCAGAGCAGATCCAGAATGAACACAGTTAAACTGAATCCTCCACACAGATCTCTGTGAGGACTCCACTCTGTGTCTGATAGAAACAGCAGAGCCACAGTCCAGATCTCTACAGAGAACATCTGCTGCCTTCAGGTTCCATTCATCGTAATCTACTGGTCTCCATTCTCCTTGATATTTCACCTCCAGGGTTCCTTCACAGCGACTGGCTCCTCCCACCAACCTCACAGGTTCTGAACCTAAACAAGAGAGTCGTCAGTAGAAGAACAAAGTGAGTTTCAGTAGAACAGAAATGAAGCAGATCAAAGCTGCAGCTCCTCTTCTACCTGAGCAGGTGAGTCCAACAGCTTTACCAGGTGAGCAGGTGTTTCTCTCTGAGCCTGAGCTTCTACAGTCCAGGAGAGCAGACTCATGGCCTCCACACTGGAACCCTTTGGTCCACATTGGAGCCTCCACTTCTCCATAGAGCGCCCCCTGGAGGACTGAAGGAGCCCCACAGCCAAGCTCCCTACAGACCACCTCTGCACCCTGCTGGTCAAAGTCCTCTTCACACACTGAGGACCACTGGTTAGACTGGTTAGACCTCACCTCCAGTCTGCCTGAGCACAGACCAGACCCACCCACCAGCCTGATGGAGTCTGGAGAGAAGACAGAAGATGAGAGAGACACATTAAAGACATCTGTTGCTAAGTGGGGATCTACCCACTGAATCTGTAACTTAAGTGATTTCATGAACTAAAATGTGATGTTATGTATTATTTTTAGGGGTGTCAAATGATTAAAAATTTTAATCAAATTAATCAGAATTTTCAGTGGATTAATCATGATTAATCACACCTGAATCCTAACCATTTTTTCTTTCTGAAATGCATACTAAAGATAAATAACAGGACACAGATACATAATTATCATTATTATTATCATAATTATTATTTTTTACATAAATATATGTTATTGATATTTGATTTTTTAATTCATTCCAGAAAATAATCAAATCAATGTTATTTGATAAGTTACAGACTGATTTCCCTGCATGGCTCTAGAAGGGTCTCGAGCCTCTGCAGTTTATCCCACTCTGCTGTGAGTTTGTGCTCCTGCGATGACCAGACATGACCAGACATGTCAACCCTCCCGATGTTTCAAAGCCCCCCCCGAAAATCTCCCGGACCGACCTTTCTCCCGATTTCCACCCGAACAACAATATTGCTGCACCACCCGTCACTGGGCGCGCCGTTTCAGACCGAACAATAATAAAGGTTACACCTTGAAGTCGAGCGCGGCGATTAGAACGACTGGCGCTGCAAAGAAATCCGCTACCACCCCCACTTCAGTGTGAAATATTCCCATACCCGGGAGGATTTAGATCGCATTGGTTTCTCTTCCTCCGCATGTTTCAGAACAGCGCTGCTCTTGCTCTGCTGGGCGGAGCTTTTCTTCTTCTCTGTTCTGCTGCGCGAGAACGGGGGGGGGGGGGGGGGGAGCGGGTCTCTGGCGCAAACAACTTGCTGAACCTGACGGCCTGACATATGCCTGCAGGTGGCAGTAATGTGTTGTATAGGATGAAGTGCATTCCCTAGAAGAAGAGGTTCTTTCCGGACCTGAATAATTTGTCACACTGCGCATGCGTGAAATGCGTCAAAAAAATTGACGTAATTAACAACAAACAGCTAATTAACGCCGTTAACGCGCTATTTTTGACAGCCCTAATTATTTTATAACATTTATATCAGTTAACCTAACGTTACAAGTGACTCTTCTGCTCTGTTGGATCACTCGTCTCCTTCCTAAATAAATTAAATCCTCCTTTTATAAACTTTTCTTTTTTTAAATACTTTTAAATTTAAACTTTTCCTTCCACGATGTCTTCAGTCCGTCCGGAGTTTCTTCATTTTTTAAACATAACTCAACTTAGAATTGAAGGGCCTCACATAGGATGAAGTTGTAATTCTTACAGCTTTCTATTCATACTTCATCACCTCAGTGGAGGCTTTGACTCAAAGCTCCAGTATTGGTCAACTTGATCCTGGACCAGTAGATGAAGGTCAACCACTGGAAGGCTGGAACCTGCTTCTGCTTCTGCTTCTTGTGTCGATGGACTCGTTTCACTTCATGATTCTAAAAGGTTTGAACGTGTTGCAAAGCAATTCACCTCCAGACCACCAGGTGGAGTCACGTGTTTTGTTGGAGACGACCTACAGAGTGACGTCTTTGTGTGGAACTCGTTGGTTTGTTTATTTATTTATCAGACTGCTTTTCATGGCTTTTCTTTCATGGACATATTTGTTCCGTATTTTCCTCCAACTTTGTTCACCCATCAACTGGCAAACCGACGTGTGCAGAGATGTCCCTCCATGAATCGGAGGCCATCATCACGTCCTTACAGTCCCCCCAATGACGGGTTGTATCAGTGTTCATATTTACGGATTTCTTCAGACAAAAACTCTTTAAACTGATTCATTTTCTTGAGAAAAAACGTCATTTTCATAATGGAATGATGCTATGAAACCAGAAATGTGAGCCTCCTGAAAGGATGCAGTCAGCAGACCAATCACAGCCCTGCGAGCTGCGTGAGGCTCGCAAAGCTTTTGACGCAAGTTTATAAAAATGTGTCGATGCAGGAAAGCAGCAAGAGGGGTGAAAAGGCAGCAAGGGGCTCTGTGTGCGAGTCCTTGTGTTTCTCTGAAAACACAGAAGTACAAACTAGGCTTCTTCTTCTTCTTCTTCTTCTTTGGGATTTTACGGCAGCCGGCATCCAATAAGTTGCATTGCTGCCATCTATGGGCCTATCCCACTATTACTTTACACTCTGTCATACACTCCAGCATCTCTTAAAAATTTAAAAAGACAGTTCTTTCCCCACTCGCTTACTCCTAGAATATTTTCCAGAGTTAGATCTTCCACGCCAATTTCTCTCAGTCCTGAGAATAGCTCCTGCCTTTGCCGATCATACTTCCTACACAACATCAACACATGCTCCACTGTCTCAGGTTCCATACATGAGCACAGGCCACTCTGATGCTTTCCAATAATATATAAAGTGCTGTTCAATCCTGTGTGTCCAATTCTCATTCTAGCCATAATAACCTGCTCTTTACGACTGCTCCCCCCTCTGCTTTTATTGATATTAACCGTAGCATGTACCCTGAATAGATGCCTCCCTTTGGCTTCCTGCTCCCATACTTGCTGCCACTTTAGCATTGTTTCCTGCCACACTACACTTTTACCTTCTGCCTTAGATAGATTTAAATTTACCTCTATAGCCTCTTTTTGAGCAGCCCTTTTCGCCAATTTATCAGCCTTTTCGTTATATGTAATGCCTACATGAGCTGGAACCCACATAAACGAAATTTCTACCCCTCTCCTTTTCGCATCTCTAATTGCTATTAAAATCTCATATACAAGGTCTTGCCGCCTCTTTGACGACCCTTTCCCGATACTACTGATAGCTGACACAGAGTCACTACATATCAATACTTTTTGGTTCTGAATCTGCTCAGTCCATTGCACTGCCATCAAGATTGCATATAATTCCACTGTGAATACACTTAAAAAATTTGACGTTCTCTTAAAATCTTGGACCTTCCACCTCTGAATAATAAAAGCTGCTCCTGTGGCACCGGTTGTTTGATCTTTCGAGCCATCTGTAAAAATGCTAATATGTTCCTGATATCTCTCCATTATCTGACATTGGACTGCATATACTAAATTTGCCTCAGGATTATCCGTCTTAATTTTAAGTATCTCTAAATCGGTTTTTGGGGCCTCTAATAGCCATATAGGAACTGCTGGCCACATTACCCCTGGGCAAAAGTTCTTATCTTTTATAGCCATTTCCTGTGCCACTGCCTCCCCTGTCCATCCAAAACTTGACAGTCTTGCCATCTCTCTTTCCCAGCTTGTCTGAATTGTACTGTTCACTGGGTGATCCCCCTTTTGACCCATCAGATTTACCCAATAATTCGCCTGAAGCTGCTTTCTTCGCAGATCTAATGGCATTTCTCCTGCTTCTACCTGCAATGAACATACTGGAGAAGTTCGCACGGCTCCTGTACATATTCTCAATGCCTTAGCTTGGATTACATCTAATCTGGCTAGCACTGACTTGGCTGCAGATCCATACACCAAGCACCCATATTCAATTCTTGCTCTAATTAAATATATATATATTTGCTTCAAGGAGACTACGTCTGCTCCCCACTCTGTTCCAGCCAGGCATCTCATTACATTCATTACCTTTTTACATTTGTCTACTATACTTGCCACATGGTTCCTCCACGTAAGTCTAGGATCAAATACCACACCAAGAAATTTAAAGCCTTGCACCCTTTCCAAATTCTTACCATACAACTTCAAGGTTATATTTTCGTATATTTTCCTCTTAGTAAAACACATATATTTAGTTTTCTCAATTGAAAATCTAAAACCCCATTTCCTTCCCCAATCCTCTACTGACGTCAGAGCTTCCTGCACCTTCTTCAGTGTATATTTCACATTTTTCCCCCTTTTCCATAAGCTACCATCATCTGCGAATAATGACTTTCCAATTCCTGGCTGAACATTAGAAAACACATCATTAATCATTATATTGAACAGCAATGGACTCACCACACTACCTTGTGGCGTCCCATTTTCTACGAAACACCTTCTAGATATTGCTCCTCCTATTTTCACCTGAATGCTTCTATTATATAAGAAGTCCATTACCCAGTTAAACATATTTCCCCCAATTCCTAGTATGTGCATTTTGATTAAGAGACCTTCTACCCATAGCATATCATATGCTTTTTCCACATCTATAAATACTGCCACAACAGTCTCTTTCTTTACCTGAGCTTTTCTTATTTCATCCTCAAGACATATGATTGAGTCAATCGTACTTCTTCCTTTTCTAAATCCACTCTGACAGCTAGCCATCAGCCCCCTTTCTTCCATAAAGTGCATAAGCCTTCCATTCACCAATCTTTCCATTAATTTACCCAAGTGAGACGTTAAAGCTATTGGTCTATAACTTGCTGGATTACTAGCATCTTTCCCCGGTTTTCTTATTGGTAAAATAACTGCCTCTTTCCATCCAGTAGGAATCTTTCCCTCCTCCCACACTTTATTAAATAGATTTAGAACCTTCTCTATCCCTTTATTACTTAAGTGCCTTACCATGCTATAGCATATTTCATCTTGGCCAGGAGCTGAATTCTTGCATTTATCTAATGCATTTCTTAACTCTCTCATTGTAAATGGAACATTATATTTATCATCTAACTTCCCTTTCTTTTGGATATTCTCAGCATATACCCTCCTTGTTTCTTCCCTACCCATTCTTTCTTCTTCTGATAGATTACTGGAACTATGCACCTTACTCAAAGTATTCGCCATCATTTCTGCTTTCTCTAAGTTCGACATAGCCAGCTGCTCCCAATCTGAAAGAATTGGATAATCCCACTCTCTCTTATTACCTTCCATTTTCCTGATCATTCCCCACACATCCTTTATATTAGTATTGCTTCCGATGTTACTACAATATCCCCTCCAGTATGCTCTTTTCTTTTGCCTTATTGTCCTTCTCACTTCTGCCTGTGCTTGTTTATACTCTATCATATGTTGAAAGTTATGAGTTCTTTTTAACCTTCTAAATGCTCTGTTTCTCTCCTTAACTACCTCCTTACATTCACTACACCACCATGGAACCGCTTTCCTTACAAGTTTACCTGAGCTTTTTGGTATTGTAGCACTTGCAGCCATATAAATACTCTGCCTCACCTCGATTTCGTTCCTTTCAACATCCATTGTTTCCTGATCTGACCTAAAATATGAATCACTTATTTCTATAAATCTCTCCCAGTCTGCCTTATTGAACATCCACCTTCCATACCGAACTTCTGTGCTCCCCCTTACCTCAACATTCAGTTTACATATGACTGGGTAGTGGTCACTTCCAAAAGTGCCGTCTTTATACACTTCCCACTCACATTTTAAAGCCAGTCTGCTAGACACAAGTGTAAGGTCTAATACTGACTCCCTGCCCGATCTAACATCTATCCTAGTCTTTCTACCATCATTCATACACACTAACTTCCTATCATTCATTATCTCCTCAATCACCTGTCCGTTATTATCTGTCTTATCCCCCCCCCACAATGTGTTGTGAGCATTAAAATCTCCACACCATACAACATTATCCCTATCCTGGCCTTCTATTTCCTCCATTTCTTTTACTTCTAGCTGTTTACAAGGATTATAATAATTTATTATTACTATTCTCTTTCTATCTGCCCATACTTCCACTACCACATATTCTTGTTCCTTCCCTGTACCCAACACCCTATAAGGTACACCCTTCCTTATAAAGGTGGCACACCCCCCACCGCTACTTTGCTCCCTGTCTCGTCTAATGATAACGTAGTTATTTAAAACAAAGTCAAATCTGGGTTTTAGCCATGTTTCCTGAATACACATTATATCGGGCTTTTCACTTTTATTGTCTATGTATTGTTTAAAATCTTGGCCATTTGCTAATAAGCTCCTTGCATTCCAATGTAGAATGAACATAATAGATATGATCACCCTTTACCTATTTCTTGGCTTGAATGAACGGCAAGACAATCCCTTATTTCTTCCCATTTTAGGTCTAGCATGCCCAAATGCTGCATTGCTGCCTTTGCAATGATTTGAATCCTTTCTGTTTTGGATTTGGCTTCAGCTGTTGCATTAATTACCCCTGCAATAAAGATAACCAAGTCTCTCTTACTATCCCTCCTCACCTTCCTTTCCTCATCCCTAACACGTTCCTGCCTCTGAGTCCATGCATTCACTGTTCCTATTTCCTCTCTAACACTTTCTTCATTACTTCTCTTGGCTTGCTCCACTCTTTTAACTGCTTCTGTATAAGGAACCCTATCCTTCCTTTTCACATTCTGAATCTCAGTCTCCTTTCTCATTGCTTCACAGCCCCAGAAGGCCGCACTGTGCTCCCCTCCACAATTACGTATTACCCCCTCACCGCATTCTCCATAGTCATGCTCCCCACCACATTTAGCACACCTTTTTTTCCCCTTACACATTTTAGCTACATGGCCAAATTTTTGGCACTTGTAGCATCTCATTGGCTTATGCATGAACTCTCTTACCCTGTATCTCATAAATCCAAAGTAAAGTTCTGTGGGCAATTCTTTTGAGTTAAACTGTATCAGAACTGACTCGGTTTCTTTCTTCTCAACCCCCTTGGTTAGACGTTTTGCACTCTGAACAGATTCACATCTTTCTTTTAAATGCTTAACCAGCTCCTTTACCTCAACTGCTAAAGGAATCCCATAGATCACTCCTTCCCTACCTTGCTCACCCACTTTCACCGCCTTTACTACCACTACTTTCCCCACAGCTTGCATCTTTAACGCTCTTCCAGCCTGCTCTTCAGAGTTGCATCCAATTAATAAATTTCCATCATTAAGAATTCTAGCATACTTGACCTCGCCAACCTGATTCTTAATTATTTTTGTCAGTTTTAGTGGATCCAAACTCTTCACCCCTGGCTCTTCAAACCTAACAACAACATTCCATTTCTCCTCACTTTCTTTCATCCCTCTAGTCCGCTTTGCTTTATTTATTCTCCTAATCTGCCAGCTTCCATCATCTTGATCCAAACCATCCATACTGCAACTGCTATCCTCCTGCATGTTTGCCATGATAGAAAACTCTGCAGGTGTATCGTGTACCGGACCTATACAGGCCGTCGGCCGATACTCCCGCAAAATTCCTCCCTCACTACCTCTATCCTAAGTCTAACAATTCCTAACGATGCTTCTTTTTAAATTTCCTCCCTTATTGTTTTTCCAACAAATTACGGCGCAGCTCGATGCTCAACCCACGCCTGAGTTCCACGCTTCTCGACCGGAAGTCTGCCGTCGCCCTCAAGTCGGAAGCTCCAAGTCGGAAGCCAAACTAGGCTTTTGTTGTTGTTTGATTGTTAACCTCACACCACTTAAGGGGGCGGAGCTATGTTTCAATTACAAGGTGCATATAATCAGAAGGATTACCTGCCACAGGTGTTGTTGCTTTGGAGGCCAATAGTTCTTTGAGTGTGGAAGGTGGAAGGTGGAAGGTGAGCGTGGAACAGTCAGCGTAGAAGAGAGATGTGAAGAATGTGTTCGGATCCCTTCATGGTGTCAGGAGTGTTGTATTCATTTCAAAATAGATAGATAGGAGATCAAAATAAAGGACAATCAGAGACTATTGGAGACGTCTCCAGGATTATTTCATGTGTCAAAACGAACTTCCCACCAGCGACAGGGACCTTACTTTCTGACAGGCCAAAGGGTCACTACGACCAGTTTCTCTATTCAAGACGTCTCTGAATCTGTCACCAGTTCTCTGCTCACTCAAGAACTAACAAAGTTAACATGGCCACCCAGCTGCGACGCACACAGGACGGCGTGAGGACACACAACCAGGACGTGGATGAAAACAGGACATTTCATCCAGAAGAATTCAAAGTGTGGAGTTTAGTGGGGCTTTTGAGTCTTTCCTCAACACACAACAAACTACGTTCATCTCAACATATATAACCTTATTATATGATATTTATATTGGACATTTATGTGGATATCTAAGCTCATTAGATCCACTGATGTGTGTCTGGTTTAAAATGATTTGATTCCACAAAGCAGTCAGAGCAGCAGACTCAGTAGATCTGCTTCAAGAGGAGATGGTGTTATTTCACACAGGTCAAGAGGTCATTCTGTGTGAAGGCGGCCCACTGGTGGAACGCTGCAACACGTACCAGACCTTCACGTGACCTTCAGGATCAGGTGTGCTGTCTGTCCTGCTGCATTCTGCTATTTGTGCATTTGTGTTGTTCTTTGTCTGTGTGTGTGTGTCATGTGCTTCAGTGGTTCACTGTGTGTGTGCTTCCCCTGTAGGTGTGTGTGTGTTCTGCCTGCAGGCTGCAGCCTCTTATGGTCGCTCTACTCTATTGTCCTACTTCTTTAGCTGTGTGATGGTTTTGTTTGTACGTTGTGTCCATTTTTCTATGAATTTTAATTACATTTTCTGTCAAGATTTGAAATGTTCATTTTATTTTAGGAGGCCTTAAAAACATCTGGTTGAGGACAGCAGATGTAAATGAGCCTCTGACTAACTTACATTGAAATGTGCTCATAGTGATGTTTCACAGGTACAAATAACCCTGCTGGTTTAAATGTTTATTATAGAGAATATGTAAGTAACTTGTGATATGAAGTTATATTAAACATGTGGGAGGCATCATTGTACCTGTAATAACGCCTCTCACATTTAACTCCTACAGTCTGGCTTCAGTTCACCTTCTGAGTCTCTAAATGTTGGATCACATGGGTCAGAGTCTCAGTCCAGGTGATCTCCTCCTCCTCTTGGCTTTGTTTCATAGGTCACAAGGTGGAATAGAAAGAGATTCTCTCTGGTATGAATGAAGAGTTATGGGACTGACTGATGGAACACAACTATCCACACCTCAGAAGATGGGCCTTGACCCTGATGAAGAAACATGTCTCCACTTCAGCATCACCAGGTGCTGAGCCAGTAGAGGTAAACATGCAGAAAGTCCTGTTAGAAAGCCGACCACGTGGAACCCGAAGGTCCACTGGATGAGGAAGGGACAGGTGAAGGCTCATGAAGGGAGAGAGCCTCCTCAGAGAGGTGATAGATTCACAGTGTGTAGTGAGGGAGGGACTGGACCAACACACAGGAAGTACATGACACATAGATGATGTCACTGATGGACTTACCTGAGCAGGTGAGATCCAGGATGGAGAAAGAGGATTGTGACCATAAACACTCCCTCAGAGCAGATCCAGAATGAACACAGTTAAACTGAATCCTCCACACAGATCTCTGTGAGGACTCCACTCTGTGTCTGATAGAAACAGCAGAGCCACAGTCCAGATGTCTACAGAGAACATCTGCTCCCTTCAGGGTCCATATAGGGCCACTTCCTGGTCTCCATTCTCCTTGATGTTTCACCTCCAGTGTCCCTTCACAGCGACTGGCTCCTCCCACCAACCTCACAGGTTCTGAACAGAAACAAGAGAGTCGTCAGTAGAAGAACAAAGTGAGTTTCAGTAGAACAGAAATGAAGCAGATCAAAGCTGCAGCTCCTCTTCTACCTGAGCAGGTGAGTCCAACAGCTTTACCAGGTGAGCAGGTGTTTCTCTCTGAGCCTGAGCTTCTACAGTCCAGGAGAGCAGACTCATGGCCTCCACACTGGAACCCTTTGGTCCACATTGGAGCCTCCACTTCTCCATAGAGCGCCCCCTGGAGGACTGAAGGAGCCCCACAGCCAAGCTCCCTACAGACCACCTCTGCACCCTGCTGGTCAAAGTCCTCTTCACACACTGAGGACCACTGGTTAGACTGGTTAGACCTCACCTCCAGTCTGCCTGAGCACAGACCAGACCCACCCACCAGCCTGATGGAGTCTGGAGAGAAGACAGAAGATGAGAGAGACACATTAAAGACACTAAAAAGCATCTTATTAACGTCTTGTTTCTCTGAGAAGATCTGTATGAAAGTAAATCTGTGTCATGGGGGGTTGAAATAAAAAGGTGATTGAATTTCTAGCACTGAATATTTATGCATTTAAATTATGTATCTGAATGTTTTTCAACACTAAAATACTGAAAAAAATTCAACCTAAAAAAAATCACTCTTAAAATATTCAGCCGCAAAGAAAATGTGCCGTGAGACACCAACATCTGGGACACTAAGGAAGAGCAAACAATTCTAGATTCAAGATCAGGAGCGTGCGTCAAGCTGAAGGAGCGAGCACCCAAAACACCTTCGGATTGTTTCCACGTCCAATAATAACGGGGCTTTAACTCCTCTTTAATTTGGAAAGAAGAGACAGAGAGGAGTCCTTGAATTTCACCCTCCTGCACATCCAAAGCCATTGTTTACACACACACACACACACACACACACACACACACACACACACACACACACGACCCCGCCCCCCATGTCACTCACATGCTGCATTCACTGGACAGACACACAGTAGGAAACCAGAACATCAGAACATTGTCCCACACAGCAGATAACAGTGATGTCGCTACGATATAAAACTCATGGGCCGCACCAACATTAAACTTCATATTAAGGGGGGGGCACAAAATGTCGTCCAGAGGGCCGCAATTAGCCCGCGGGCCGCTAGTTTGAGACCCCCGCTTTAGAGGGTGAATAAGTGATTCATCCTGGATACACTACTGTCATAGATGATGTCACTGATGACTTACCTGAGCAGGTGAGATCCAGGATGGAGGAAGAGTTATCTGATGATAAACATTCACTCAGAGCAGATCCAGAATGAAGACAATAAGATTCAATCACCCACACAGATCTCTCTGAGGACTCCTCTCTGTCTCTCATAGAAACAGCAGAGCCACAGTCCAGATGTCTACAGAGAACATCTGCTTCCTTCAGGGTCCATATAGAGCCACTTCCTGGTCTCCATTCTCCTTGATGTTTCACCTCCAGTGTTCCTTCACAGCGACTGGCTCCTCCCACCAACCTCACTGATCAGAAACAAGTCATCAGTAAATAAATACATTTCATTTAACGTTGACCTCTGACTCCTCTTCATTGGATCTTTACTTCTCTCTTCTGTCTCTAGTTACCTGTTGATGTGGGATTTCCTTCAGCCTGGAGTTCTGGAACCATAAACAGTGAATGTCATTAAAGTCCTGAGTATGTGATTGAGCTTGTGTACAACTTTCATCAGTTGTTACATTACAGTTTTTCTCGATTCTTTACACACAAATCCTGGTACTTGACACACAATGAGCACAACATGTAACTCATGCATCAACCCCCTGAACCAATTCTGCTAAACTACAAGCACAATTCTTGCTTTACACTCAATTTGCAGTTCTAAAACACACTTTTTTCAAAGCACTACACACAATTCTCTGCACAATTGTCATGAAGAAAATGTTGTTTTCACAAGAAAAACACTGTCATTCAAAATTCTAAAGTCCATTGCTCTACTAAGCACACTGACTCGTCACATGGGAGAACACCTGTCACACAGTGTTACAATTAGGAACCAGAGCTTCAGCATAAAAGGGCAACAGGTGAGCTCTTCTGTTTTGGAGCAATGGATGACAACATTAGAAACAGAGCCAGAGGAGTGAGAGGAAGAGGAGGAGGACGAGGAGGACGAGGAAGACCAAGGACCGTAAACTCTGATGAGATTTTGTGGGGAAAATAAAATCTATTTGTTACTGTGTATTTGTGTGTTCTGAGTACAAAAACAATATCCTAAAATATTTTACAACACACGTATGTCTGTACTGTCTGTAGTAAGTGTAAAAAAAGTCATTTTTTTCCATTCATCATAATGTTTTACATTGAGCACATCAGAGTTCAACTGGTTCTTATACAGTTTTTCTCGATTGTTTAGACACATTTTCTTAAAGCCTCATACTCTCAGAACTCTACACACAAATCAAAAAACACACACACAATGGGCAAAACCCCTCAATACTCCTGCAAAATGAAACTTGATATTCAAAACAATGTCATTTTCTTCTCAAAATGGTATTTTGTTCTCAAATGACAAACCCATGCAAAGGCCCGCGACCAACTGGTGGGTCACGAACCCACCAGTTGAGAAACACTGGCTTAGAGAAGGGGGGTGTGCGTTTGTGGATTTCAGTCAAACACTTTCCATCTCCAGGCAGAGAAGAATTCCTCCATAGCTTTGGTCAACCAAAGTGACTCAGATCTCATCAGAGTTTACGGTCCTTGGTCTTCCTCGTCCTCCTCGTCCTCCTCCTCTTACTCTCACTCCTCTGGCTCTGTTTCTAATGTTGTCATCCATTGCTCCAAAACAGAAGAGCTCACCTGTTGCCCTTTTATGCTGAAGCTCTGGTTCCTAATTGTAACCCTGTGTGACAGGTGTTCTCCCATGTGACGAGTCAGTGTGCTTAGTAGAGCAATGGACTTTAGAATTTTGAATGACAGTGTTTTTCTTGTGAAAACAACATTTTCTTCATGAAAATTGTGCAGAGAATGCAGAGAATTGTGTGTAGTGTTTTGAAAAAAGTGTTTTTTAGAACTGCAAATTGAGTGTAAAGCAAGAATTGTGCTTGTAGTTTAGCAGAATTGGTTCAGGGGGTTGATGCATGAGTTACATGTTGTGCTCATTGTGTGTCAAGTACCAGGATTTGTGTGTAAACAATCGAGAAAAACTGTAAAAGTATATTCATATGATGGTTTGTGTTTGTCATTTGAAAACAAAATACCATTTTGAGAAGAAATGACATTGTTTTGAATGTAAAGTTTCATTTTGCAGGAGTATTGAGGGGTTTTGCCCATTGTGTGTGTTTTTAGATTTGTGTGTAAAGTCTAAACATTCGAGAAAAACTGTAATGCACAACTACCTGAACAGAATGACACACACACACACACACACACACACACACACACACACACACACACACACACATACACACACACACACACACACACGCAGTTTTGGGAAAGTTCACTTTCTACATGAACTAGTTCAAAGTTCAGTTCACACATTTTAAAATAAACTAGTTCAGTTCATAGTTCAAACTTAAATATTTGAACTAAGTTCACAGTTTAAACTTGTTCAGTTTTTTTTCCATGTTGCTGCAAGCTATTATTTTTTTTAATTATTGCCACAGCCCAGAACCACAGACAGCAATTATTTGATCAGTTTTAACACTGAAGCTATGCATCAGATTTCATCTTCATATCCAGTTTTGAATCCTTATCCAACCAGGGTTCACATTAGCTTTGAGGGGACATTGCTGCTTTAATGTTGCTTTAATTCACTCCACACTAGCAGCAGCTGCAGCGTTCCCCCCTACAGTACATTCTCAAACACATGCTGCTTCAATGGTCTTTTTAAAATAAGAAATAAAAACACGACAGTTATCATTAAGGTGTAAATGTTTATAAAGAAAGGTCAGATTCCTCCATCCTCACCGACCTTGTGAGTAACTTCATAAAACTCATTTAAATTATTATACGCCGTCTCTTTGTTACACGCAGCTGTCGCCTCCATGCATTTCTTTTTTTGGATGACGCTGCCCCCCCCCCCCCTCGCTCTCTTTGCTAAGTTACGTATGACGCAATCGCGTAAGTGCGAGCCCCAAATCCTCATTGAAAATGCATTGAAGGCTCGATTTAAAAAAAACATGAGAGTCATTGGGAGAATGCTTGGGCAATTCTCCACCTCAATGAATTCGCCCCGAGAGAGGCGGGACCATTTGAAACGTGACCTGAATCTGACGAATCTGATTGGACAATGACAGATAATATGTCTAGAACACTGAAAACTACTTTTGCTGTGATAGAATTTGTTGAACCCCCCCTCTTTCTCCCAGTTGGTGGGACGTTGCCCAAATCGCCCCCATTACAGCATCCGGCCCTGGTCCAAAGGTAAAAAGACATGAGGACACGTCCCAACATGTCCTCCTCCCACCGTGACACACAACAACAACAACAACAACAACAAGCATTGTGTGTCCTTCAGTATGACATACACACACACACGCACACAGAGACACACACACACACACAGCGACCAACAATAAAAACACACACTGCTGAACATGAAGGCCTTCATTCAGACACATTGATCCATTCAATATGAAGCTATAAATAGATTATTGGAACATAGAATCCACCCGTTGTCTTATTGGTGAAAACATCGACCACAGCGTGTAAAACGGGTCTAAAATCAGTGACGTCATTTTGACTTTGAATTTGGCGGCGATTCCGTTTCCAACGTAGCTGGTGAAGTGACGTCATGTGTGGATTTTAATTGGTCCATGTTTGATACATAACGTAGAGGATTACTGCCATCACCTGTTTACGCTTAAAGGCACAGCAGAGTTGTGCTTTTTGACAAACATGTTGAAATGTTCAGGTTCAAAGTGCTCAAAAACTCAGCTGAACTTTAGTGGACGTATATGCTGACATTTACACTATTAAACAAGTAACTGTAATACAGACCATGAAGTGTGTGTGTTCAGGACAAATGTAAAAATATAAGAAAGAGTCCTACCTGAGCTCCATAGCAACAGCAGCAGCATCAACAGGTGATCCATGACGACCAGGTAGACGCCTGTCTCTGTGCGTCTGTCTCTCTGCGTCTGTCTCTCTGCGTCTGTCTCTGTGCGTCTGTCTCTCTGCGTCTGTCTCTCTGCGTCTGTCTCTGTGCGTCTGTCTCTGTGCGTCTGTCTCTCTGCGTCTGTCTCTGTGCGTCTGTCTCTCTGCGTCTGTCTCTGTGCGTCTGTCTCTCTGCGTCTGTCTCTCTGCGTCTGTCTCTCTGCGTCTGTCTCTCTGCGCCTGTCTCTGTGCGTCTGTCTCTCTGCGCCTGTCTCTGTGTGTCTGTCTCTGTGCGCCTGTCTCTCTGCGTCTGTCTCTCTGCGTCTGTCTCTCTGCGCCTGTCTCTGTGTGTCTGTCTCTCTGCGTCTGTCTCTCTGCGTCTGTCTCTGTGCGTCTGTCTCTGTGCGTCTGTCTCTCTGCGTCTGTCTCTGTGCGTCTGTCTCTCTGCGTCTGTCTCTCTGCGTCTCTCTGATGGTCTCGTGTTGTGTCCTCAGTTTATCTCCTCATACCAGAAGAGGAGGAGCTTTGCTGATACTGGTCTTTAGATTTTAGATCTTATTCACACGTCTCTTATGTGTTTCTGTCAAACGGATGTCCTGTATTAATTATTATAGGACTGTTTCCACGACAACCAGAGATGTTCCTATGAGATAAATGCCATTAGTCCCTCATATATCTATCTCTCTCTCTCTCTCTCTCTCTCTCTCTATAAAATATATATGTCTCTCAACGAGACTTCATTTTATTTCAATAAATATCCTAAACTGATGAAGAATAAACAGTTTAATGTCTTTGTCTCTGACCTAAAGGACCCCCCACCAGTTCTATGCAGGACTTACAGACATGTCTCTGTCTTCAGAGCTTCACTGAGCACATTTGAGTTGAGGTCCATGTGAGAGCTGGAGGTGGACCAAGGTCTCACTAGCTGCAGGGATGGAGAGGAGAGGCCTTGGTTTGCAGCTGAAGTAGCAGCGCCCTGTTCTACAAGAAGGCCCCACTAACAGTGAGCTGATGAGTTCCTTTAGTGAGGATTCACTCTAAATAAGAGTTCATCCTCATGAAGACAAAGGAAGACACCCTGGGACCAGAAAGAAGGACAAGAGGAGCAAGTAGTAGGACTCAAAGACATCTAAAGGCCTCACTGAGCTTGTGTGGAAGACACTAAGAACCCAAGTAGTGATTTGACCTCAACAGGGTCCCCACCACAGGGTCACTAATGGTTGTGCTTCATGTGTTTAGTTCACACAGATCTCATGGGATGTATTAATCACCTCCTCTTCTTCTGTCCATCTGCTTATTGTTCATAGTTAGATGTGGAGATGTTGAGGATGGTCTGCAGGCTTCATGATGGTGAACATGAAGGAAGGAGGGAATGGAACCTGATTCCTTCATCTCACAAGCTAATGAGCACAATCGGACCCTGATGCACAGAAACACTGTTATAATGGAGTAAATGACATTACAGAGCACAGATGCTGGGCTCTCCATCACATGACCAAAGCACTAGAACATGAGGTGGAACAGGGAACACGTGTTGATGGGTCACTTTGCTGCTGTTTCCCTACTGATCAACATCAGAGTCCTTCTTAGCTTGTGTTACTTTACTAATGAAGAGAAGGACTTTTGTGTTTCACAACCTGAACTGCAGTTCTGTGAAACTGATCATATCTCATTTTACAAGAAGCTGCTGACCGCCTAAAGATTAGAGGCCCGTTTCCATGACGACCAGAGATGTTCCTATGAGATGGATGGTATCAGTAAGTAGCTGTAACAGCATCAGCTGCAGCTACTTCCTGCTTCTACTTTAACTGATCCAATCACAGGATGTTTTTCGTCTTTTTGGCACTAAAAATGTAACATGATAAAAAGTCTTAAACTACTATATGGACATTTATTTGTGGGGATAAAGAGGAACCACAGTGAGTGCTATGATGTGTTAAAATGAGTTTATATGTTACTGGTGAATAAATATGTCAATATTAAACAGCAAAAAAAAGTTTGTTTCTAAAAAAAATCCCTTTAAATGCTGTAAAACATTGAGGCACGAGGCAGAAAGCACATGCACGTGATGTGTCCCTGTGTGTGGACAGTGCACGTGTCTCACGGTGACACAGTGAGGATAAACTACTCTAGAGGAGGCTTTTGTGAAGGCCTCACTGCCCGACACGGGAAAGTCAAATCATGTGTTTTTGTCTTCCTCGGGTTGCCGTAGGCCGATCTGCTTCATTCCACCACTCGCCTGAGTCGTCTGATCTCACTGAATACGACCAAGTGACAGCTTCCCCACACACTCACTACACTAAATGTCCATGCTCCATGTTTCTGATTGGCTGCCAACATTGACTAGAGTAATTTGCATGTCATTTTTAAATCTTTTACTTAAATGTATCATTAAATATACTTTATTATACACTAAGACACTCTTGTTTAGCATGGTATGTTTGAGAGAAATATGTATCACTACATTCAGGGTCATCTGCTGATGAAGCTGCAGGAGGTTTTCAGCTCTGAACCCATTGGTCCATGTGACCGTCAATCAGCTGATCAACATCTCTGTGAGCTCATCCAGCCTCCTTCCTGTGTGAGTGTAGAGCAGGAAAGTACCAGAACAAGATCTAAGAAGAGTTTCTCAAGAAAAGTTTAACACATCAACAAATGTTTCTTTATGGAAAACATGTTTGTATTTTAACATGAAAATAAACTTTTGACATTTCAGTTTGGAATTCTTATTTTTTAGTGGGTTTTAAACATTTATATGTCATTTATATGTACCTTTCTGAATGAAGCATTGAATCCAGAATCATCTTCATCTCATGAAGTGTTCTAAATGAGAAGCTCCCCCATGTTGAAATGACCTCAGCGCCTCCCGTTGGGCCTCTAGATGCAAAGTGGATGGAGCGGCTCGGACTGGAAGCTGGTGGACTTCAGACTCCCCGACGTGGTCCAATATGTTCTAACATGGTCTTATGCTAAAAGAGTGATAATTGTCTGTATTGAAGCAATGTGTGAAAAGCAGGATGATTCCAAAGTGTCCTTTTGCAGCCGTGTAGGAAGGAAGGAGGCGAGTCAACGTGCTTTCACACAAACGCTCAAACAAAGCCACTCTGTCACCTCGACTTTCCTCACTTGCTTTGTGACTTTTCACATGTGCTCCCAGATGGTTTAGTGTTTAGGGTTCCAAGCCTCTCGTGGCCACCTGCCGCTGGGGATGACCTTCGTGTGTGTGAATAAAAACTCAGCGCTTTGACTGCTGGGAGACGCCATCTCCACAGAGCACCGTGATACGGGTTTGTGTGTTTGACCTCCTGCTTGGAAGCAAGAAAAGGACTTTTAGGCCTTTGATCGTTCATCAAGACTAGAAACAAATCCTTCTCTTCTCCCAAACTAGTTTTATTGAAACATTCCACAACAATTTGGGTCACAAACAGGACGCGCTGACCGTCCATCAGGCTCTTGGGACGGAGGAAGAGGCCTTTTCCAGGATCACCAGCTGAAGATCCTGCCTCATGGCTCCTTACAAGAGACAAAGGAGACCAAAGGAGTCCTGATTGACGTCACATGTGTCCACAGAAAAATCATTTATGTCTACACACTGAAATTCCAATTATGAAAAAGGGTAAAAAGTACCATAACGGAGACGGATGACTGATCAAGTGGTTTTTATAGTTTGGGGGAGACGATTAATTTTAGCATTTGGGTATTTTTATTTTCAGTGTTGTACATGATTCTGGGATATTTCCAATGCGTCATTTCATGTGAAAGTAGATCGGATTGTGTGCGATAAAGATTTCACACAGAACAAATCCCCCGAGATGGTGACGCAGGTCGCTCGACTACGCAGGTAAAATAAGACGTTTGTTATTGAGCAGTATGTGAATTCTACTAAAGTAACTGACACCGTGGTGACATCTAAACGCATTTTGAGTCGGGGTTTTGCAAAGTTGTTCTTGTTTAAAGAAACTACGCCTTGCGGTGACGACTGTGTTGTAATAAGATCACCGGTTGGGTCCACGCCACTAAAAGATGGGGCCGCAAAACACACGGACCCCTCGGGTCCAGTTGTGTATAAGATGCAGCAGAAACACGGGGAAACACGTGCAGTGTCTCCCGTACTGGACCAAAGAGTTTGGCTTTCCAGAAAACGGCTCGTTACGTGCCGCTAAACTTCAAATGTTACGAGGGGATTGGGAGGCAAACACATGCCGATCCGCAGCAAGACCCACAACAAGCAGGTCCCACAACACACCACCTGATGGACAGGAGTCGGGGAGGAGGAGGCTGCATGTGAGGGGGAGACGGCATCCATGCTGAGACCAGGGCGCCCAAATGCCCCTTAAAACACGGACTCGCCAAATGGGATAGTAAACATTTCTGATGATTTGCATATTGACAATTATCAGTTAAAGTATTTCAAAGATAAACATGTTTATTTCTCATAAACATCTCGTCCAGTTCTTCTGTTGGGCATCACAAGTGCAATATGTCTCTAGGCCTCACTGTGCGGCCTGATCTAGTGGGAGTGCAGTCACGTGGTTGTTCTTGCTGTACGGATCGATGCTCAGTTTCCTCAGGCTCCATCTGGTGGTTGTTTGGTGGAAGTACCCGGTCTGCGTCACGTTCACACGTCTGCAGGAGGTGACGCCGGTTACGCCTGAGCACGTGACCTCCATCAGTGTAGATGTCGTAGGACCTGTGGGTACCTGCTGGTTCCCGTGGCTCCTTCTGGAACACCTTCTTCAACGTGCTTTTCACACAAACGCTCAAACAAAGCCACTCTGTCACCTCGACTGGACCTCGGTTCATTCCTCACTTGCTTTATTTGTTCATTGAAGGTTCCTGTAAAACATGAAAACACACATCAGCGCAACAGTGCCAACTGTCGGTTGTTCTGAGAACCGGATTAAGCCGGTTCCGCAGGAGCTAGCTTAGATGTAGCCACCGCCGTTTGTAGCGCGCTGCTGCCGCCTAGTGGTGGAACTGGTGCACTGATCCTCAACGCTTTTCAACACTTGATGCATGTTTTTCCCTTTCAGGCAATAATCTTGCGCTGATGGCGCAACACTCTACCTCTCAAAATTAAAATGTGCACAACATTTTCCCTTTTGAATGGAGGTGAAGTCATCACCGCTCTTATGCCAGCCTCAGAGGCAGCAAGGCCCAAATTATCATCATTCACAAATCCTCTATTATTTCCATCTATCGTTCTCCAGTTCCTGACATTTACATCAAAATGCTCGGCCTGTAAACTTAAAACTCTCTGTTCCCTTTAGGGCACCAAGGCACTTAGTGGACTACACATTCAACAACACATTGAACATCTACACATTGAAAAACACATTTGTTTTCCTTATTCTTGTGTCGTTGAGTTCTTTTGTGTGTGCATGGGTGCATCTTCATTCAGCCTTGTACTTCAACGTCTCTTACAGTCCAGGGGCGCCACAAGGTGTGACCTGACTGAAGTGTTTATGTTTATGCTCCCACCACAGACGGCTTGCCCACTTCCTCATATGTCAGCATCCTTGGCGGACGCCGCTCTCTTTGTGGGCGGGTAGTCACAGGTCGCAGGTCAGGTTCCTCATGCGAGGCTTGGACTGAGTCTGGTTGTGATCCCTTTGAAGAGATCAGCCGCGCTGTTCCCTCCAGTTTCCAATGTTACAAGAGAAGGAGCCTTCACCCCCAATGGAGGCGAGCTAAGACGCCTTCGATGCTTTAACGTTACTGCCCCCTCCAGGGAGAAACGCCCGCCCCCCCAGTACAAGCAGCGTGTCCGCTGTAGAATTCCTCCTCGATGAGTAGGTCTCACCTAGTAGGTGTGAAAAGGGGGATTTGTAGAGTATTAAATATAATCATGCATGCAAGGGACTTAGACTAATTAGAGGAACGCCGGACCGGAAGGCTGCAGATCCTACACTGTAAAAAAAAAAGAGGTTTTTGTTCATTCAATTTCCCTAAGTCAGTTCAACTAAAAAGTTGAGTGGTGATCCACTTATAAATTCAACTGCAATAGTGTGAGCAACACAGATTTCGCAGTTGACTCAACTGTATAGACGTGTGGCCCCTGCAAAAGCGCGTAGGAAACCCCACGCAGCCACCAGCGGCTGAGCCTACAGCAGGGCTATTCAATTACAAATCCAGTTGGGCCAGATTTTTAAATCGAGAAAGGTTAGTTGGGTCATTTCAGCGGCGAAGCAAATTTTAAAACCAACACAAACAAATTTATTGAAAAACATTTATTAATTGTTTCTCTTTTGACTTTGGTCAGTTTGCACAGCAAAGGGTGCATAAAAAACAAAAGAGCTAACTGAACAGAATCTGAGGTAGCTCCTACTTTTTCCACTTACAAAAGAAAAGAAACTGACCTAGGCACCTCTTGCCTAGGCCTACCTAGGCTACATATCTGACCTATCTGAGTGCATAAAACTAAAAAGTGCACAGTAAGCAATTCACAATAACAACAAAAAACGTTTCCTTTTGAAATAAAATAAACATCTTGCTCAAATTCGACCCATGCAGGAACATCTCAAAGTGCATAAAAATAAAAAGTGCACAGTGTGAGATGTGGGGTTCTCTGTGTGTGTCTTCTTGTATTTACTTTTTAGCTTGTAGAATAGATGTCCGCTTGTAGGACAGATGGCGTGACCGGATCGGTCCTTATAAGGCAGACAATGTGAAGTGGTGGAAGAGAGAGCACAGGAATAAATGAAGATAAAATATTATCTGAGATTAAACACCTGCGACCGAAGGGAGAGCCAGTTTGAACCCATTTTCAGAGCAAGGCCGAAGGCTGCAGGAGAGAGTACCAGACACTCATTGTTCGGGGAAGGCGTTTGTTACAGAAGGATGAACTGGGTTGAACCAACGTTCAAGGGCACCAGAGGGATTAAAACAGGTCAGAGCCAGAAGGCAGGCGGACTTTGGAAGGGATTTGCTTGCGATGCGTATTTCATTGTCTCCAGATATATCTGCGGAGAATTGCTCATGTACAACTTTTTCTCTTCTAAATAAATGTTAAACTTTTTAACTAATCTCCTGTAGTGGATTCTTCTAGTCAACCAACTCGGGTGGATAAGGAATATCCTAACAACAGTATTCACAACTTTAACTAACTACACAAGCTGCACACTGAGGGAACATATTTTACACATCCCACATTATATTGATGTAGGCTACATTTACTCTGCTGACTTAGTGGGAGAAGTGACATTTTTTGTTTTGAACGAGAGCAGTGACTTTAGGCTCGTAAGTTGTCAATGCAAATCCGGAGGCATTGATGGACAGTCCGTCAGTCAGGGAGCAACGACAGTTGCTTTTTATTGAGTTCATGTGTAAAAAACCTGACTCACATGTGTATGTTGATCCAAACATACTGAGGATGACGATCGCTACTTTCTTAATGTTAGGGAACTGATGTACGTTGACATCTGTCCAAAACATTGCGGGCCCGTTAGTGCAAAGCTGCTGTGTCATGGTTACCGATGACTGCATGTCAACAAGTTCGAGTGTGAATTTGCCCTCGTCACTGGAAGGAACCACGTCCTTTGCCCGGGCGGATAAGTCCCCTTCTATTGCAACAGTGAACGGGTCTCTGGCAAAAACGGCCACCTCTGTGGGCAGAACAAGTCCATCCAATCGACCAGCAAAGTTCTTTTTCAGGCTCGCAATGAAATCTGTCATCACATCCGTGATTTCTGCGGGGGATGAGATGTATTTGCGGAGTGTCGGAAAATGGAGCATTCTGCTCAAATCAGTTGCGAAAAGGTCCAGTTTAACTTGGAATGCGCGCATCTGTCCCACAAGGTCGATGACAGTTTTGTCTCTGCCTTGTAGTCCCAAATTGAGATCATTCAGGTGTATGAAAGCAGGCATCAGCCATGAAGTTGTCGTTCAGTATACGACTCAAGTGCGTTTCTGCCTTTTTTTGCTTGCTGCTGCGGAGGAAAGTTATGATCTCCTCTCTGAGACCACAGAAACGCTCCAGTGCTTTGCCTTTGGACGGCCACCTCACGTCATTATGCAAAAGCCCCATCTGTCACAAGCATGCACACACACTTCATATCCAGACCATTGTCTTTAAAAAAAGCAGAAATTTTCCCAAAGACTATATCGCCAGTTGTGTGTCCTTCTAACGGCAGTAGGGTGAGCAGCTCCTCTCGGAAGCATTTGCCGTCAAAAAAACGGACATATATGCACAACTGAGCAGTATCAGTTTTGTCTGTGGACTCATCGACTGCTATAGACATAGTGTCAGCTTTCCTCAGGTCTCCTAACATCGTTTCATACACATCTGCAGCAAGAATTTCAACTCTCCGACTGTTGGAAGTATCTGACAGGGGTATGTTTGTTATAGCAGATGCCACGCTCGTTTTCATTTTATCGTCATTTATCACCTGATCCACGCTGGCCAGCATACAGTCCTTCACGGTTTCAGAGTCTGTGAATGGCCTTTTCTTTTTTGCCAATATCCAGGAAACACGAAGGGATGCTGCGGTAGCTCTTGGGCTGTAAATGACCGTACCATAGTAACACTGCTCCGGTTGTAAGATGCAATCAAACTCTGCACTTTTGCAGCCCTCTCTTGAGATCCCTCGAGAAAACTGGTGCGGAAAGTCTGGTGTTTTTCAGCGTGGTGCCGCCGCAGATTGTAATCTTCAAGTACTGCAACGCACTCATTACAAATTAAACACATCGGTTTGGCATTTGGATGTGGCGGTAAAATAAACAAGTATTTGTCAGTCCAGGCAGGGTTAAACCGACGGATTTTACGTTTCAGTGTTGAGAAAGACATATTGATAGTAATGTAGGCTACTGCCGGCACAGCACGCTCTGCATTGTTTACATGTTGGTAGTTTTGGCGGGACGCAGAATAACCAATCCCACTATGGCCACGCCAAGCCCCGCCCTACGAAGCAGTCAGGGGATGGGACCTGTACACGGACACCTGGCCAATCGTAGTGTGTGAATGCTATTGAAGGGCGGGTCTTGGCGTGGCCATAGGGGAGTGAAAATATCGCTGGCGGGACCCTATTTTCCCTTTTATACTGTCTATTGCGGAACTACGGGCTGGGCCACTCTGAGGTTGCCTTCGGGCCGGATGTGGCCCGCGGGCCGCCACATGAATAGCCCTGTTCTACAGTGACACAAGAACACTCCATTTTGGATCAGGAGCTGCCAAGGTAAGAACGTTTCATCCTGCTTGTATTCATCGTTTGTTAAATTTAATCTTGAATAGGAAACTTGATAAATCGTACACATGGTTTACTTTGCTGCAGTAGTTTTAAGTGATTTAAAAAGCTATTGTTGATGGCCAAGTTTGCTTGCTAAGCTGTTAGTAAGCTAACGTTAGACTATAAACTTGGCGTTTTATAGTTTCTCTATTGCTGAGTGTGTAATTCTCAGCTCATAAATAATTTTCAAGTAGAACTGAGTAAATCATGACAACACTCATATATGTATGACATCACTGATGTTAGTGTCCTTTACCAGACTCTGTTAAAGGGCAATGATAACTTTTAGAATCCATCAAGTAAGACGTCAATTTTAGTTTAACACCAATAAATCACCTGAAAACAATTCAGCATAATTTTTAACAATATTTTTATTGAAACTAAATACTGCACGAACTAGGAAACTGTGTCGAGACTTGTCATCTTTTAGGAGCGTTAATGGGGGGGGGGTCATTCACAGGAAAAGCCTTTTGTAAACTCCTGTAATCTTGTGCTTGAGCTCGTCCTTTTCAGCGTTTTCACTACTAATTATTAACCAATCATCCAACCATGTGTTAATTAAGGTAACTTAACGTGCATTTGTGTAATTAGCTGAACAGAAATTCATAAATACCCGTTTTAAACGGAAAGTTTTGTCAGCACACAAAATGTTGTCTTAGCCAGCAAACGGTTGCTTTGGCTGTTCAGTTTTGTATGGAGGACAAAAAATGACTTAAGTATAAATACATAATGTATAAATAAATACAGGAATAAATAAATGTGTACATAAATGAATAAATGTATTAATTAATGTGTAAATAAATAAATGTGAAGATAAATATATGAATAAATTAATCAAAGTTGATAATAAAACAGGTCATAAACAAATACATACCATTAATTTATTTCTACATTTCAGTTCTCCTACATTTCTTCATTTATTTATTTATAGGTCTGTATCATATATTTATTTCTACGTTTCTGTTCTACATTTCCACATTTATTTATGCGTGCGTCTGCATATTTGATGAAATTGTACTTTCTTGTTTCTTGCAAATCACTAAAACAGGGTTAAGATTCTAAAAACCAAGCAAGTTGAACACAACAAACAAAACAACTGAGGAAAACAGCAGAGAGTAAACCAAAGAAAACACAAGACTACAAAATATAAAATGGCAAAACAGCAGCAAGTTCTCTCTGTACGGCACTGGACCAAAGGAGGGTGGACTTTGTGTTAGTACAGAGTGTTTGTGTGAAGTAACAATATTGCCCCCCCCCAGTAGAAGTGAGTCCTGCTGATGAATGGTGCTCGGTGCGTTCATTGAGGCGGCAGGTTGCAGGTTGGATGGACGTCTACATTTAAACGGTGAGGACTGACTGGACGCTTTGTGGGACGACGTGTTGTTGAGTAAACGCTACAGACGTCTCCACAGGAGGGGGCTCATCTACTCGTGTGTGTGTGTCCAGTGAGGGGCCTCTGACAGGAGCGCAGTGGGGGGGCCCTTAAGTTACCTGGTGGCAAATAGCACTGAGCGGTAAGGCCTCTGAGAGGACTCATTGGACCGTGATGCTGTAACAAGAAAACATCTGCAGGGGGGGGGGATTGTGTGATGATACATGTGTGTGTAGGTGTGTGCTAATGACGAGCGCTGACACATGTCCTCATGTTCTAGTCCTTTGTAGGGTATTGTGTAGGTAGGGATGTGTCTATAGTCATACATGTAGATGAGTCACAGTCTGATGGAGGGAGAGGAGAAGCCAGCAGGAGGCCCTCAGACAGAGAGGGTGAGGAGCAAAGGTTGAGGAGATGTTGTTGGAACCATGATGCAGGTTTTGGTGGTTTTGTTCCTCTTGAGGGAAACACCGGGTGAATTGGGACATGCAGTTCCTCCACATGAACACAGGGGGGCACATGACCATGAACCTGCACGTGAGTAAGTGCCTGCTAATGGGAACATGTGATGATGGGAAGCAGCCAGTCAACGTGTCTGCATCCAGGTGGCGTCCCATACTGTAACCACAACATGTGATGGAATGCAAGGAAATGGACCTTGGTGATTATATGCAGAGCTCGGATTAAAGATGACTTAAAGACACTCACTGGACAGTGGACATGTCCCCCCGTTCGCCCTGTAGTGTCTTAACACATCCATGGAAATGTGTTGGGGCCTCTACAGACATGGAGACAGGACTCGTTGTGACACTGAGGGCTGCAGAAGGTTCAGGACGAGATGCTGCAGAGACAGCAGCTGTGGGACAAAGGTCTCACGTGTAGACGCTAGGAGACAGAAGGGGACGGCCAGCGAGACAGAATGAACTGATGAATGAGCCAGTTAGTCCAGCATCAACACAGCAGATAGAGGCAGAACATTGGAGAACATCAGGACCATCAGGTGCGTGGTCACAATGAGGGAGACACAACAGAGTCAACACAGCAGAGAGGGGGACTGGTGAAGGACGAGGAGGACAACAGGGGGACACCAGTAGGAGAGGGACGTAGTGAGGACTGAAGGAAATGTCCAAACTAACGTGTTGCATCGCCGCCTCGTTGGTGTCTTTCTGGGAAGAACTCGGTTTATTTGAGTGTTGTTGCTCCAATAAATGTGTGTGAAGTGAAGCATCAGATGTGCAGTGTGTTCTGTGTGTTACTCAGAGTCCCCGTGAGGACGTGTGGGTCCTCACCACCAGTCACATAGATGAAGTCAACCAGTGAGACAAGAACTAGAGAGTAGTTTAAACTGGGAACCAATGAGTCCACAAGGTTTTATCTTCAGGGTCCGGATCCGGACCGCGGTCCACCAGTCAGTGACCTCTGGTGTAGAGACACAGCGATGGAATCACAGGGTCACGTGACATGTGACCTTTGCTAGGAGCCAGATGATGGCATTGAAATGGCCAGTAAAACTACTGGTTTCCAGGAAGTGCTTCAGTGGTGAAACACTTCCTGCTTCCTGATGAGGAGGAAAACCGAAAAGAACTAAATGGGTTACAGTGGTTTTTAAAATAGTGTTTTTTATTAAAAGTACCCAACAAATTATAACATAATTCACACTTACTACCTTATTATTTTGAATTATTATACTTATATATATAATATCTTACTAAGCAGGAAATGAACTTGAACAGAATAAATGTCTTAATTATTAGCAGAATGTGTGATTATCACCATAAAGCTTCTTTAGATGCTTTAGTTTGATTAATTATAACATTCTTATTCAGGAGCAAGACCCTTAATAACTATCAATTAATAATTATCAATTAAAATGTCATTACTGACAGAAATAGACAGAATACTTGTGATTTAAGTCAAATCTTTTATTATGCAAAAAGTCAAAATTCCTTTAAGCCAAAATTAAGTAAATCACAAAGTTCAAATTTAAGTAATATTCTAGCAAATTCAGTAAAATCCTTAAAATTTAAAAAGCAAATGTTCATTTGGGAAAGGCAATATTCTTAATTAAAACAAATTGTATATTAATTGATGACTAAAGTAAGTAAATTTATAAAGAATAAAAAACAATAATGTCATGAAAGCTTTAAGTGTAACACTGTAATGAGAAAGTAAAAAGTACAAAATGAAGTATATTCATGAATATTAATCATGAAAAAGCAAAAAGTAATTTTCTCAATCAAACATTTAGGAAAAATCTTTAAAGATTCTTAAAAAAATAACAAAAGATTGTAAATGCATAAAAAACAATGAGTAAAACAGTAAAGTAGTAAAACAATAACATATGTAGAAAAAGTCAAATCCTGCAGTCTCATCATTGACTTTCATTGTACAGAAGGTAGAAGATGGATGTCAATGGTTCATGTCTGTCTGATTGAATGCATCACATTCACATTGTTCCTCATAGTCTTTGGTTTCTAAGGCTGCTTGGACTCTGCTAAACCTGATCTCAGGTCTACTTTATTCAACTTTATACCTGTGAGGTGTTTTAGAGCAGGAACCAATGGGCTTTGAGCTGAGAGCCACAGACAGGAAGTCAGAAGGTATGAAGAGAGAGGAACAAACACAGGCTCTAATAAAGTCACATGATATTCCAGCCTTCTTGTTGGAAGCAAACATGCGTATGAAAGTGAGCTGATGCTGGTTGTGTGTTACAAATCCATCTGGATGTGAGAGGAGCTCCTTGGAGGAGCTACTCTGCTCCCTGAGCTCCTTCTTCTTCAGCTGCAGGAACACCCAGGTGATGATGATCCAGCTCAAAGTCCTCCCGTCTGCCCAGCTTCCGCCCCCTGGTGGTCTGGAGAGACATGACAGCACCTGTCTTCAGTTGACTAGTCACAGAGCTTCATGTGGTCCAACAGACGTGTGTCCGTACCTTACAGTAGAAGTAAAGGCCAACGTTCACCACCAGCAGCATCAGAGGCAGGAGGACCGCTTTGATGATGAGAGGTGTTGGATCTGCTCACACACATGGAGAGTGATCACATGACACCATGAGTCCACCAGCTCCCATGGAACCAAACACTGAATTACTCTCTGTTTACTTCATATTCACTGATTGAACTGTTCATCTGCTTTATGGTCTATTAGAGACCTGTCAATCAGTGTGTAGCCCCGCCCTAAAGCATCACCTGCTTTATGGTCTATTAGAGACCTGTCAATCAGTGTGTAGCCCCGCCCTAAAGCATCACCTGTGTTATGGTCTATTAGAGACCTGTCAATCAGTGTGTAGCCCAGCCCTGAAGCATCCCCTGCTTTATGGTCTGTTTGACTCTAAATGGACCATAATTTACTAAATAAACATTATGCTGTATTGAAGACTTGAAACTAGAGACCATAAACTCATGTTAGCTTCAGTTCTCAGAGGACCACGGTTACCATGGTAACCAAACCACTCTGTCTTAGAGCATATTGTTAGCTGACCCTTTATATCTGTTGTTTAGGTTTGGTTACTCTTTGACATGTGTAACACAATGACAGGAGTCAAAGTCCTTCCAGAAACATCTTGCATGGACTCTGTGGTCAGCTGATCATCTTCAGTCCGTTTGGACCAATCATCTTCCACTAAGCTGCATGTGAACAGTCAGCTTACCTTCCACAGAGACAGAGAGCAGACGGCTCTCAGAGGAGAAGTTATGAGAAAAAACATAGAGGTGATAAACACATCTGTAGCTTCCTTGGTGGGCGGGCTCTGCAGCAGGAAACAGGAAGTGGGCAGAGTGATTGACAGCTGGCTCGGTGTAGTTGTGTGCTGAGGTGAAGGAGAGGAAGGAGAGCTGGAAGGAGCCTCCTGGGTACTGTGGCTGGATGGAGCAGCAGATGGTGAAGGTGGAGCCCCTGAGCACCTGAGCCCCCTGCTGCTGGGCCTCGGAGACCCCGTACATGGAGGAGGACACAGAGATGATTGGCTGAAGCAGCAGGTCTGTAACAGAGAGATGAAGACAGGTCATGTTTACCCTTCATTAAAAGAGACGGAGCCTCAATAAGGAAGTGATGTCACAGACAGACAGACAGTACATAGATGATGTCACTGATGGACTCACCTGAGCAGGTGAGATCCACGATGGAGGAAGAGGAATGTGAACTTAAACACTCCCTCAGAGCAGATCCAGACTGAACACAGTCAGAGTCAATCCACCACACAGATCTCTGTGAGGACTCCTCTCTGTCTCTGGTAGAAACAGCAGAGCCACAGTCCAGATCTCTACAGAGAACATCTGCTTCCTTCAGGTTCATTCCATAGTAACCTACTGGTCTCCATTCTCCTTGATGTTTCACCTCCAGGGTTCCTTCACAGCGACTGGCTCCTCCCACCAACCTCACAGGTTCTGAACAGAAACAAGAGAGTCGTCAGTAGAAGAACAAAGTGAGTTTCAGTAGAACAGAAATGAAGCAGATCAAAGCTGCAGCTCCTCTTCTACCTGAGCAGGTGAGTCCAACAGCTTTACCAGGTGAGCAGGTGTTTCTCTCTGAGCCTGAGCTTCTACAGTCCAGGAGAGCAGACTCATGGCCTCCACACTGGAACCCTTTGGTCCACATTGGAGCCTCCACTTCTCCATAGAGCGCCCCCTGGAGGACTGAAGGAGCCCCACAGCCAAGCTCCCTACAGACCACCTCTGCATCCTGCTGGTCAAAGTCCTCTTCACACACTGAGGACCACTGGTTAGACTGGTTAGACCTCACCTCCAGTCTGCCTGAGCACAGACCAGACCCATTCACCAGCCTGATGGAGTCTGGAGAGAAGACAGAAGATGAGAGACACATTAAAGACATCACACACTAAATAAAGAGGGTGTGTCCATGAAGATAGAGAGCTCTGATTGGTCCACAGGTCTCATCTATAAAACACAGAGTAGGATCCACACTAGATGTTTGCATACGTTCAAAGGAGGAAGTTCACGTGTGTCAAAAATATTCAGATTAATTGAGCTTTTTTTAACCCCTTCCTCTGTCCATCAGGACCATGACGTCCCGGCGTAGAAACAGCTTCTTCACCTCATCAGTGTGTCTCATGAACCAAGTGTGAGTCCCTCACTGACCCAGACACTACATCCCACATTCACACAGTCGTCCACCATAGAACCTTTGGATCCTAAATCCACCACTAGAAGCAACATCTCTTCCAAGTTGGCTTTTCCTTTGGCCCGTGTTCAAAGGAGTGAGGAGTCCTCACTTTAAATCCAAGCACACTGGTGTTTTACAGGCTACACAACTCCACTCGGTGGGAGAAGCGCACACTGAACCCCTGAACCCAACTACACACATGCACTTCCTGGAGTCCGGTGTCTCGTAGCGCGCATACAGAGCCAACATAACCCTTCACCACCATCATCTACAGCCCCTATTTACATTCTGTTGTTACCAAGCAGGGAGTTCAGGTTCACTTTGTTCACCTGTTCACCACCTGGACATCACAGCTGGAATGCAGCTGGAAGCATTGAAGCGTTGAAAAGTACACAAACTGATGAACTAAAAACATCCGAACTCAACACTGATGATGAATTGAGAGGCTGCAACTTGTTATGAGAAGATCTGTAGTGGAAAGCCGGTTTATTGGAGCCACTTTTACTGATAACTTGTGTTTAATTATCATGAGACGGCTCCCACACACAGAAGTACTTGATGATGTCACTTCCTGCAGCACTGACTGGCTCATCACCACACGTGTGTTACACACGGTCACACACAGCCGCCTCATGGTAGACCATCAGGTTTCAGCAGCATGAGATGCAGCAGGTGAGTTCACCTGTTCAACCAAGATGGAGGAGGAGAAGATCAAAGACAAACAGGATCAAATGGAACCAATGAAATGTGTCCATCTCTTGTGGACCATGTTGTGAACACGGATTCACGTGCAGCTTTTCCTGCTCTGTGTTTTCAGCTTTTCTTTAGATGTTCATTTTCTTTTCTTGTTTTTTGTACTAAGATCCAATGTTTGTGTGATGCATGAACACTAAACATGTTGTTGTTTCATTGTGCGTCTGCATGTTGACTTGTTGACTAATTTGAGTGTGTGGATGAAAATAATCTCTATTTCCATCAGTGTGCAGCATTGGTCTGGTGTGGTGTGTGATGGAAGTGTGTTTAGTGTTGTACAAAGTGTGAGCACACGTTGTGCGTTTAGTGGTGTAAATGTGGGCCATGTTTTGCACTTTGTGTACTTCACTGCCTCCAATCACTGAGAAGTAGAAGTACTAAAAGGGTTTGCAGTGTGTAACTGGTACAAACAGAATAAAGCCTGATGCAACGTGTGTTTCATGTGGTGACTAAACATGGTTTTGATGAATGATCATTAAAATGTTGATAAATGTGTAGTGTTTCATTCTGCAAAGGACTGGAGGTGTTTGGATAATTGTGTGTTCTGTCTTTAAAACTAAACCATCAAAATCGTGCTTCTGCAATCGAGAAAAACTTAAAACCCAGCTCTTGTGTGTTGGTCCACTGCGTTCTTGTGTTTGTCAGTAACTTTAGAATTATGACAGTTTTTAACACACAAAAAGTGCACAACGTTCCCTTGATGCACCAATCGCTGGACCCAGTTTGGCCCGACTTCACACTCCCGTATCCGCATTAGACGGATTGTCCTTCTTCACACTGTGATGTCAACTACACATCACCCTGCTGTCTGCACACTGCACACAACGTTCAGTTGTTGCACACACGTCTCAAGTGAAATCTCAACATCAAGCAGCAACACACAAATGTTGAAAGCAGGTTCAGCATCTTGTGTGTGAGGTTTAGAGAAAGCTGTGAGAAGGTGATGGAAGGCTTAGTCTCTGATGATATATCATGAATATTCACATATATGGATCTCTGTGTCTACGTTGTAGTCGGTGGACGTGAACATGTTTCTTCCTCCAAAGTGGGTCGTGACAGAAACACTTTAAGAACCACTGATTTCATCTAAAGACCTTTGTGATGAAAAGATATCGAGAGCTTCACGTTTGATGGAATGTTGTAACATCCATTAAACGACATTCTCCATCATTCAAGCAAATATTACTGTGTTACTAATAGATTATATTCAGCAGCCCGACTCACGGATTTGGGGGTTTTGCATTTGGAATGAAGAAATGTCTCTATAGCGCCCCCTAGAAATAGGACCACTTAGTACCACAGTAGGACAGTTTCCCCCCCGATGCCTGACTGACTTGAAATTCACAAAGTTCACATGTTCTCTAGAACATGTTCTACAAAAAGGTCCATCATGGCGTTTAAATGCTTCTACTTAGATTTTACACCATTTAAAATTTAGTAAAAAACACACTTTTGCCAACTCCTCCTAAACGCTGATTCTGATTCTCACAAGAGTTTCTTTTGATAATTATTGGTTCAATGTGATCAGA
>NC_084903.1:24400717-24563217 GCF_949316345.1 Pungitius pungitius
CGACCAGAGATGTTCCTATGAGATGGATGGTATCAGTAAGTAGCTGTAACAGCATCAGCTGCAGCTACTTCCTGCTTCTACTTTAACTGATCCAATCACAGGATGTTTTTCGTCTTTTTGGCACTAAAAATGTAACATGATAAAAAGTCTTAAACTACAATATGGACATTTATTTGTGGGGATAAAGAGGAACCACTGTGAGTGCTATGATGTGTTAAAATGAGTTTATATGTTACTGGTGAATAAATATCTCAATATTAAAAAGCAAAAAAAAAGTTTGAATTCTGAGACTCTAAAAAAATCCCTTTAAATGCTGTAAAACATTGAGGTACGAGGCTGAAAGCACATGCACGTGATGTGTCCCTGTGTGTGGACAGTGCACGTGTCTCACGGTGACACAGTGAGGATAAACTACTCTAGAGGAGGCTTTTGTGAAGGCCTCACTGCCCGACACGGGAAAGTCAAATCATGTGTTTTTGTCTTCCTCGGGTTGCCGTAGGCCGATCTGCTTCATTCCACCACTCGCCTGAGTCGTCTGATCTCACTGAATACGACCAAGTGACAGCTTCCCCACACACTCACTACACTAAATGTCCATGCTCCATGTTTCTGATTGGCTGCCAACATTGACTAGAGTAATTTGCATGTCATTTTTAAATCTTTTACTTAAATGTATCATTATATATACTTTATTATACACTTTCTAAGACACTCTTGTTTAGCATGGTATGTTTGAGAGAAATATGTATCACTACATTCAGGGTCATCTGCTGATGAAGCTGCAGGAGGTTTTCAGCTCTGAACCCATTGGTCCATGTGACCGTCAATCAGCTGATCAACATCTCTGTGAGCTCATCCAGCCTCCTTCCTGTGTGAGTGTAGAGCAGGAAAGTACCAGAACAAGATCTAAGAAGAGTTTCTCAATAAAAGTTTAACACATCAACAAATGTTTCTTTATGGAAAACATGTTTGTATTTTGTCTTGTTTCTTTAACATGAAAATAAACTTTTGACATTTCAGTTTGGAATTCTTATTTTTTAGTGGGTTTTAAACATTTATATGTCATTTATATGTACCTTTCTGAATGAAGCAATGAATCCAGAATCATCTTCATCTCATGAAGTGTTCTAAATGAGAAGCTCCCCCATGTTGAAATGACCTCAGCGCCTCCCGTTGGGCCTCTAGATGCAAAGTGGATGGAGCGGCTCGGACTGGAAGCTGGTGGACTTCAGACTCCCCGACGTGGTCCAATATGTTCTAACATGGTCTTATGCTAAAAGAGTGATAATTGTCTGTATTGAAGCAATGTGTGAAAAGCAGGATGATTCCAAAGTGTCCTTTTGCAGCCGTGTAGGAAGGAAGGAGGCGAGTCAACGTGCTTTCACACAAACGCTCAAACAAAGCCACTCTGTCACCTCGACTTTCCTCACTTGCTTTGTGACTTTTCACATGTGCTCCCAGATGGTTTAGTGTTTAGGGTTCCAAGCCTCTCGTGGCCACCTGCCGCTGGGGATGACCTTCGTGTGTGTGAATAAAAACTCAGCGCTTTGACTGCTGGGAGACGCCATCTCCACAGAGCACCGTGATACGGGTTTGTGTGTTTGACCTCCTGCTTGGAAGCAAGAAAAGGACTTTTAGGCCTTTGATCGTTCATCAAGACTAGAAACAAATCCTTCTCTTCTCCCAAACTACTTTTATTGAAACATTCCACAACAATTTGGGTCACAAACAGGACGCGCTGACCGTCCATCAGGCTCTTGGGACGGAGGAAGAGGCCTTTTCCAGGATCACCAGCTGAAGATCCTGCCTCATGTCTCCTTACAAGAGACAAAGGAGACCAAAGGAGTCCTGATTGACGTCACATGTGTCCACAGAAAAATCATTTATGTCTACACACTGAAATTCCAATTATGAAAAAGGGTAAAAAGTACCATAACGGAGACGGATGACTGAGGAAGTGGTTTTTATAGTTTGGGGGAGACGATTATTTTTAGCATTTGGGTATTTTTATTTTCAGTGTTGTACGTGATTCTGGGATATTTCCAATGCGTCATTTCATGTGAAAGTAGATCGGATTGTGTGCGATAAAGATTTCACACGGAACAAATCCCCCGAGATGGTGACGCAGGTCGCTCGACTACGCAGGTAAAATAAGACGTTTGTTATTGAGCAGTATGTGAATTCTACTAAAGTAACTGCACACCGTGGTGACTTCTAAATGCATTGAGTGGGGTTTTTGCAAAGTTGTTCCTTGTATAAAGAAACTACTCCTTACGGTGACGACTGTGTTGTAATAAGATCACCGGTTGGGTCCACGCCACTAAAAGATGGGGCCGCAAAACACACGGACCCCTCGGGTCCAGTTGTGTATAAGATGCAGCAGAAACACGGGGAAACACGTGCAGTGTCTCCCGTACTGGACCAAAGAGTTTGGCTTTCCAGAAAACGGCTCGTTACGTGCCGCTAAACTTCAAATGTTACGAGGGGATTGGGAGGCAAACACATGCCGATCCGCAGCAAGACCCACAACAAGCAGGTCCCACAACACACCACGTGATGGACAGGAGTCGGGGAGGAGGAGGCTGCATGTGAGGGGGAGACGGCATCCATGCTGAGACCAGGGCGCCCAAATGCCCCTTAAAACACGGACTCGCCAAATGGGATAGTAAACATTTCTGATGATTTGCATATAGACAATTATCAGTTAAAGTATTTCAAACATAAACATGTTTATTTCTCATAAACATCTCCTCCAGTTCTTCTTCTGTTGGGCATCACAAGTGCAATATGTCTCTAGGCCTCACTGTGCGGCCTGATCTAGTGGGAGTGCAGTCACGTGGTTGTTTTGAACCTGCAGGGTCTTGCTGTACGGATCGATGCTCAGTTTCCTCAGGCTCCATCTGGTGGTTGTTTGGTGGAAGTACCCGGTCTGCGTCACGTTCACACGTCTGCAGGAGGTGACGCCGGTTACGCCTGAGCACGTGACCTCCATCAGTGTAGATGTCGTAGGACCTGTGGGTACCTGCTGGTTCCCGTGGCTCCTTCTGTGTCTTCATCCACCTTTATTTGTTCATTGAAGGTTCCTGTAAAACATGAAAACACACATCAGCGCAACAGCGCCAACTGTCGGTTGTTCTTCTGCTGAGAACCGGATTAAGCCGGTTCTGCAGGAGCTAGCTTGGATGTAGCCACCGCCGTTTGTAGCGCGCTGCGGCCGCCTAGTGGTGGAACCGGTGCACTGATCCTCAACGCTTTCAACACTTGATGCATGTTTTTCCCTTTCAGGCATCAGTCTGCAAGATAAAAGTGAGAGAAAAGTCAGGTGTATGAAGAAGTGGTTCCCCGCAGAGAGCCTGTTTTACCCCCTCAACCGCCCATTGGCACCTCCATTAACGGGAGCGGTCGCAACGGCGCTCTCGGAATGGCCGGCTAGTTCACCAGCTGACACTGCGGGCAGGACGCGCACCATCGGCGCACATCCGCCCAAATGCCTGGCCAGTGAAATCGGGCCGTTATCCGGTCCATAGTTTTGTCACTCCCCATGTGGCCCGCCATTGGGTTATAGTCTCTTAAGAGCATAATATTATCAATATCAATTGTCATTACTGACAGAAATAAACACAATACTTGGGATTAAAGTCAAATATTTTATTATGCAACATGTCTAAATTCCTTTAAGACAAAATTAAAAAAGTAAATCACAAAGTACAAATTTAAGTAAAATCCTTAAAATGTAAAAAGCAAAACAAATTATTTTAGAAAAGGCAATATTCTTAATTAAAACAAATTGTATATTAATTGATTACTAAAGTAAGTGCATTTATAAAGAATAAAAAACAAAATTGTGATGAAAGCTTTAAGTGTAACCCTGTAATAAGAAAGAAAAGTAAAAAGTACAAACTGAAGTATTAATCATGAAAAAGCAAAGTTATTTTCTCAAAAAAACATTTAGGCAAAATCCTTAAGGACAGACATTCCATCACATCTGTTGATGACACCAGCAGGTTCTCATCATTGACTTTCATTGTACAGAAGGTAGAAGATGGATGTCAATGGTTCATGTCTGTCTGATTTAATGCATCACATTCACATTGTTCCTCATAGTCTTTGGTTTCTAAGGCTGCTTGGACTCTGCTAAACCTGATCTCAGGTCTACTTTATTCAACTTTATACCTGTGAGGTGTTTTAGAGCAGGAACCAATGGGCTTTGAGCTGAGAGCCACAGACAGGAAGTCAGAAGGTATGAAGAGAGAGGAAGAAACACAGGCTCTAATAAAGTCACATGATATTCCAGCCTTCTTGTTGGAAGCAAACATGCGTATGAAAGTGAGCTGATGCTGGTTGTGTGTTACAAATCCATCTGGATGTGAGAGGAGCTCCTTGGAGGAGCTACTCTGCTCCCTGAGCTCCTTCTTCTTCAGCTGCAGGAACACCCAGGTGATGATGATCCAGCTCAAAGTCCTCCCGTCTGCCCAGCTTCCGCCCCCTGGTGGTCTGGAGAGACATGACAGCACCTGTCTTCAGTTGACTAGTCACAGAGCTTCATGTGGTCCAACAGACGTGTGTCCGTACCTTACAGTAGAAGTAAAGGCCAACGTTCACCACCAGCAGCATCAGAGGCAGGAGGACCGCTTTGATGATGAGAGGTGTTGGATCTGCTCACACACATGGAGAGTGATCACATGACACCATGAGTCCACCAGCTCCCATGGAACCAAACACTGAATTACTCTCTGTTTACTTCATATTCACTGATTGAACTGTTCATCTGCTTTATGGTCTATTAGAGACCTGTCAATCAGTGTGTAGCCCCGCCCTAAAGCATCACCTGCTTTATGGTCTATTAGAGACCTGTCAATCAGTGTGTAGCCCCGCCCTAAAGCATCACCTGTGTTATGGTCTATTAGAGACCTGTCAATCAGTGTGTAGCCCAGCCCTGAAGCATCCCCTGCTTTATGGTCTGTTTGACTCTAAATGGACCATAATTTACTAAATAAACATTATGCTGTATTGAAGACTTGAAACTAGAGACCATAAACTCATGTTAGCTTCAGTTCTCAGAGGACCACGGTTACCATGGTAACCAAACCACTCTGTCTTAGAGCATATTGTTAGCTGACCCTTTATAGCTGTTGTTTAGGTTTGGTTACTCTTTGACATGTGTAACACAATGACAGGAGTCAAAGTCCTTCCAGAAACATCTTGCATGGACTCTGTGGTCAGCTGATCATCTTCAGTCCGTTTGGACCAATCATCTTCCACTAAGCTGCATGTGAACAGTCAGCTTACCTTCCACAGAGACAGAGAGCAGACGGCTCTCAGAGGAGAAGTTATGAGAAAAAACATAGAGGTGATAAACACATCTGTAGCTTCCTTGGTGGGCGGGCTCTGCAGCAGGAAACAGGAAGTGGGCAGAGTGATTGACAGCTGGCTCGGTGTAGTTGTGTGCTGAGGTGAAGGAGAGGAAGGAGAGCTGGAAGGAGCCTCCTGGGTACTGTGGCTGGATGGAGCAGCAGATGGTGAAGGTGGAGCCCCTGAGCACCTGAGCCCCCTGCTGCTGGGCCTCGGAGACCCCGTACATGGAGGAGGACACAGAGATGATTGGCTGAAGCAGCAGGTCTGTAACAGAGAGATGAAGACAGGTCATGTTTACCCTTCATTAAAAGAGACGGAGCCTCAATAAGGAAGTGATGTCACAGACAGACAGACAGTACATAGATGATGTCACTGATGGACTCACCTGAGCAGGTGAGATCCACGATGGAGGAAGAGGAATGTGAACTTAAACACTCCCTCAGAGCAGATCCAGACTGAACACAGTCAGAGTCAATCCACCACACAGATCTCTGTGAGGACTCCTCTCTGTCTCTGGTAGAAACAGCAGAGCCACAGTCCAGATCTCTACAGAGAACATCTGCTTCCTTCAGGTTCATTCCATAGTAACCTACTGGTCTCCATTCTCCTTGATGTTTCACCTCCAGGGTTCCTTCACAGCGACTGGCTCCTCCCACCAACCTCACAGGTTCTGAACAGAAACAAGAGAGTCGTCAGTAGAAGAACAAAGTGAGTTTCAGTAGAACAGAAATGAAGCAGATCAAAGCTGCAGCTCCTCTTCTACCTGAGCAGGTGAGTCCAACAGCTTTACCAGGTGAGCAGGTGTTTCTCTCTGAGCCTGAGCTTCTACAGTCCAGGAGAGCAGACTCATGGCCTCCACACTGGAACCCTTTGGTCCACATTGGAGCCTCCACTTCTCCATAGAGCGCCCCCTGGAGGACTGAAGGAGCCCCACAGCCAAGCTCCCTACAGACCACCTCTGCATCCTGCTGGTCAAAGTCCTCTTCACACACTGAGGACCACTGGTTAGACTGGTTAGACCTCACCTCCAGTCTGCCTGAGCACAGACCAGACCCACCCACCAGCCTGATGGAGTCTGGAGAGAAGACAGAAGATGAGAGACACATTAAAGACATCACACACTAAATAAAGAGGGTGTGTCCATGAAGATAGAGAGCTCTGATTGGTCCACAGGTCTCATCTATAAAACACAGCGTAGGATCCACACTAGATGTTTGCATACGTTCAAAGGAGGAAGTTCACGTGTGTCAAAAATATTCAGATTAATTGAGCTTTTTTTAACCCCTTCCTCTGTCCATCAGGACCATGACGTCCCGGCGTAGAAACAGCTTCTTCACCTCATCAGTGTGTCTCATGAACCAAGTGTGAGTCCCTCACTGACCCAGACACTACATCCCACATTCACACGTCGTCCACCATAGAACCTTTGGATCCTAAATCCACCACTAGAAGCAACATCTCTTCCAAGTTGGCTTTTCCTTTGGCCCGTGTTCAAAGGAGTGAGGAGTCCTCACTTTAAATCCAAGCACACTGGTGTTTTACAGGCTACACAACTCCACTCGGTGGGAGAAGCGCACACTGAACCCCTGAACCCAACTACACACATGCACTTCCTGGAGTCTGGTGCCTCGTAGCGCGCATACAGAGCCAACATAACCCTTCACCACCATCATCTACAGCCCCTATTTACATTCTGTTGTTACCAAGCAGGGAGTTCAGGTTCACTTTGTTCACCTGTTCACCACCTGGACATCACAGCTGGAATGCAGCTGGAAGCATTGAAGCGTTGAAAAGTACACAAACTGATGAACTAAAAACATCCGAACTCAACACTGATGATGAATTGAGAGGCTGCAACTTGTCATGAGAAGTTCTGTAGTGGAAAGCCGGTTTATTGGAGCCACTTTTACTGATAACTTGTGTTTAATAATCATGAGACGGCTCCCACACGTCTGCACTAGTTGTGATTTGATTTCACAGGTTGAACTTTACACACAACGTCTTTTAAAGATAATAATAAACAAGTGAATTACAGCCACAATATCAGCCTGGTTCCTTATTGCTTAAAAGACACTAAAGTATGATCCAGGTCTCCAAAGCGTTGCCTCCAGGAGCAGAACTGGGCCCACATTCAAACCTCTATGAGCACAAAGTCAGCCTCACACTGTGATGTGCACAACACCAGACACACGTGTGTACATCACACACAGAAGTACTTGATGATGTCACTTCCTGCAGCACTGACTGGCTCATCACCACACGTGTGTTACACACGGTCACACACAGCCGCCTCATGGTAGACCATCAGGTTTCAGCAGCATGAGATGCAGCAGGTGAGTTCACCTGTTCAACCAAGATGGAGGAGGAGAAGATCAAAGACAAACAGGATCAAATGTAACCAATGAAATGTGTCCATCTCTTGTGGACCATGTTGTGAACACGGATTCACGTGCAGCTTTTCCTGCTTCGTGTTTTCAGCTTTTCTTTAGATGTTCATTTTCTTTTCTTGTTTTTTGTACTAAGATCCAATGTTTGTGTGATGCATGAACACTAAACATGTTGTTGTTTCATTGTGCGTCTGCATGTTGACTTGTTGACTAATTTGAGGATGTGGATGAAAACAATCTCTATTTCCATCAGTGTGCAGTATTGGTCTGGTGTGGTGTGTGATGGAAGTGTGTTTAGTGTTGTACAAAGTGTGAGCACACGTTGTGCGTTTAGTGGTGTAAATGTGGGCCATGTTTTGCACTTTGTGTACTTCACTGCCTCCAATCACTGAGAAGTAGAAGTACTAAAAGGGTTTGCAGTGTGTAACTGGTACAAACAGAATAAAGCCTGATGCAACGTGTGTGTTTCATGTGGTGACTAAACATGGTTTTGATGAATGATCATTAAAATGTTGATAAATGTGTAGTGTTTCATTCTGCAAAGGACTGGAGGTGTTTGGATATTTGTGTGTTCTGTCTTTAAAACTAAACCATCAAAATCGTGCTTTTGCAAACGAGAAAAACTTAAAACCCAGCTCATGTGTGTTGGTCCACTGCGTTCTTGTGTTAGTCAGTAACTTTAGAATTATGACAGTTTTTAACACACAAAAAGTGCACAACGTTCCCTTGATGCACCAATCGCTGGACCCAGTTTGGCCCGACTTCACACTCCCGTATCCGCATTAGACGGATTGTCCTTCTTCACACTGTGATGTCAACTACACATCACCCTGCTGTCTGCACACTGCACACAACGTTCAGTTGTTGCACACACGTCTCAAGTGAAATCTCAACATCAAGCAGCAACACACAAATGTTCAAAGCAGGTTCAGCATCTTGTGTGTGAGGTTTAGAGAAAGCTGTGAGAAGGTGATGGAAGGCTTAGTCTCTGATGATATATCATGAATATTCACATATATGGATCTCTGTGTCTACGTTGTAGTCGGTGGACGTGAACATGTTTCTTCCTCCAAAGTGGGTCGTGACAGAAACACTTTAAGAACCACTGATTTCATCTAAAGACCTTTGTGATGAAAAGATATCCAGAGCTTCACGTTTGATGGAATGTTGTAACATCCATTAAACGACATTCTCCATCATTCAAGCAAATATTACTGTGTTACTAACAGATTATATTCAGCAGCCCGACTCACGGATTTGGGGGTTTTGCATTTGGAATGAAGAAATGTCTCTATAGCGCCCCCTAGAAATTGGACCACTTAGTACCACAGTAGGACAGTTTCCCCCCCGATGCCCGACTGACTTGAAATTCACCAAGTTCACCTGTTCTCTAGAACATGTTCTACAAAAAGGTCCATCATGGCGTTTAAATGCTTCTACTTAGATTTTACGCCATTTAGAATTTAGATAAAAACACACTTTTGCCAACTCCTCCTAAACGCTGATTCTGATACTCACAAGAGTTTCTTTTGATGATTATTGGTTCAATGTCATCAGAAATCATATAAACTTGTTGATATCTTGTTTTCATAAGTTAGGACCAATGAGCTTCTAAGGGACGTGGTTTAATAAGTCAACACACTTAACTTCCAAATGACCACCATCTTCGTAGCATATGTAAATATTGCCCCCTAAACTGGCCCTAATGATCAAACATGATCTAATCTGCTCCGTATGTCTCTTATGCCACGACGTCCTTAACCTGTACACATCCATGTGATCATTTTAATCCTGGTCATAGCGCCACCTAGTGGCAATGAGAAGTTACCTGTTGTTTTCCCTGCTCCTCACACATCAACCTGATCCCTCTCTAATGCTGTCAGACCTAAAAGAGACACGAGACCTTGATGACGTTAAAGATAAAGTTTTCAAAGCGTCGTTCCCGGCATCGCTCCATGTGGTTAACGACGACTGACTCACGGACGCTTTGTCCTCGGCCGCGTTTGTAGCCGTCCGGTGCCCCGACCTGAGTGAAGTAGTGAGGACCTGTCCATCACTGCTAGAAGCTTCAATCATGGTTGATACTTGATTTGAGGCTGGAGATGGTTTATATCTTCAACAAGTGAAAGGTGCTCATAGTTATGGCTCACAGGTACAGACAGATTCAAGGTGTGTAGTGAGGGAGGGACTGGACCAACACACAGGAAGTACATGACACAGAGATGATGTCACTGATGGACTTACCTGAGCAGGTGAGATCCACGGTGGAGGAAGAGGAATCTGATATTAAACACTCCCTCAGAGCAGATCCAGAATGAAGACACTCAGAGTCAATCCACCACACAGATCTCTGTGAGGACTCCTCTCTGTGTCTGATAGAAACAGCAGAGCCACAGTCCAGATCTCTACAGAGAACATCTGCGTCCTTCAGGGTCCATATAGAGCCACTTCCTGGTCTCCATTCTCCTTGATGTTTCACCTCCAGTGGTCCTTCACAGCGACTGGCTCCTCCCACCAACCTCACTGATCAGAAACAAGTCATCAGTAAATAAATACATTTCATTTAACGTTGACCTCTGACTCCTCTTCATTGGATCTTTACTTCTCTCTTCTGTCTCTAGTTACCTGTTGATGTGGGATTTCCTTCAGCCTGGAGTTCTGGAACCATAAACAGTGAATGTCATTAAAGTCCTGAGTATGTGATTGAGCTTGTGTACAACTTTCATCAGTTGTTACATTACAGTTTTTCTCGATTCTTTACACACAAATCCTGGTACTTGACACACAATGAGCACAACATGTAACTCATGCATCAACCCCCTGAACCAATTCTGCTAAACTACAAGCACAATTCTTGCTTTACACTCAATTTGCAGTTCTAAAACACACTTTTTTCAAAGCACTACACACAATTCTCTGCATTCTCTGCACAATTTTCATGAAGAAAATGTTGTTTTCACAAGAAAAACACTGTCATTCAAAATTCTAAAGTCCATTGCTCTACTAAGCACACTGACTCGTCACATGGGAGAACACCTGTCACACAGGGTTACAATTAGGAACCAGAGCTTCAGCATAAAAGGGCAACAGGTGAGCTCTTCTGTTTTGGAGCAATGGATGACAACATTAGAAACAGAGCCAGAGGAGTGAGAGTAAGAGGAGGAGGACGAGGAGGACGAGGAAGACCAAGGACCGTAAACTCTGATGAGATCTGAGTCACTTTGGTTGACCAAAGCTATGGAGGAATTCTTCTCTGCCTGGAGATGGAAAGTGTTTGACTGAAGACCCCAAACGCACACCCCCCTTCTCTAAGCCAGTGTTTCTCAACTGGTGGGTTCGTGACCCACCAGTTGGTCGCGGGCCTTTGCATGGGTTTGTCATTTGAGAACAAAATACCATTTTGAGAAGAAAATGACATTGTTTTGAATGTCAAGTTTCATTTTGCAGGAGTATTGAGGGGTTTTGCCTATTGTGTGTGTGTTTTTAGATTTGTGTGTAGAGTTCTGAGAGTATGAGGCTTTAAGAAAATGTGTCTAAACAATCGAGAAAAACTGTAATGCACAACTACGTGAACAGAATGACACACACACACACACACACACACACTCACACACACACATACACACACACACATACACACACACACACGCACACACGCAGTTTTGGGAAAGTTCACTTTCTACATGAACTAGTTCAAAGTTCAGTTCACACATTTTAAAATAAACTAGTTCAGTTCATAGTTCAAACTTAAATATTTGAACTAAGTTCACAGTTTAAACTAGTTCAGTTTTTTTCCCATGTTGCTGCAAACTATTATTTTTCTAAATTATTGCCACAGCCCAGAACCACAGACAGTAATTATTTGATCAGTTTTAACACTGAAGCTGCATCAGATTTCATCTTCATATCCAGTTTTGAATCCTTATCCAACCAGGGTTCACATCAGCATTGAGGGGACATTGCTGCTTTAATGTTGCTTTAATTCACTCCACACTAGCAGCAGCTGCAGCGTTCCCCCCTACAGTACATTCTCAAACACATGCTGCTTCAATGGTCTTTTTAAAATAAGAAATAAAAACACGACAGTTATCATTAAGGTGTAAATGTTTATAAAGAAAGGTCAGATTCCTCCATCCTCACCGACCTTGTCAGTAACTTCATAAAACTCATTTAAATTATTATACGCCGTCTCTTTGTTACACGCAGCTGTCGCCTCCATGCATTTCATTTTGATGACGCTGTCCCCCCCCCCCCCCCCCTCGCTCTCTTTGCTAAGTTACGAATGACGCAAGCGCGTAAGTGCGAGCCCCAAATCCTCATTGAAAATGCATCGAAGGCTCGATTTTCGAAAAGAAAAGTTTTAACATGAGAGTGAACGGGAGGATGCTTGGGCGCGCCACCATTTGAAACGTGACCTGAATCTGACGAATCTGATTGGACAATGACAGATAAAATGTCTAGAACACTGAAAACTACTTTTGCTGTGATAGAATTTGTTGAACCCCCCCTCTTTCTCCCAGTTGGTGGGACGTTGCCCAAATCGCCCCCATTACAGCATCCGCCCCTGGTCCAAAGGTAAAAAGACATGAGGACACGTCCCAACATGTCCTCCTCCCACCGTGACACACAACAACAAAAAACAACAACACGCATTGTGTGTCCTTCAGTATGACATACACACACACACAGAGACACACACACACTCACAGAGACACACACACACTCACACACACACAGCGACCAACAATAAAAACACACACTGCTGAACATGAAGGCCTTCATTCAGACACATTGATCCATTCAATATGAAGCTATAAATAGATTATTGGTACATAGAATCCACCCGTCGTCTTATTGGTGAAAACATCGACCACAGCGTGTAAAACGGGTCTAAAATCAGTGACGTCATTTTGACTTTGAATTTGGCGGCGATTCCGTTTCCAACGTAGCTGGTGAAGTGACGTCATGTGTGGATTTTAATTGGTCCATGTTTGATACGTAACGTAGAGGATTACTGCCATCACCTGTTTACGCTTAAAGGCACAGCAGAGTTGTGCTTTTTGACGAACATGTTGAAATGTTCAGGTTCAAAGTGCTCAAAAACTCACCTGAACTTTAGTGGACGTATATGCTGACATTTACACTATTAAACAAGTAACTGTAATACAGACCATGACTGAAGTGTGTGTGTTCAGGACAAATGTGAAAATATAAGAAACCACTTGACTTGAGATGATGCCTGAATCCACACTGATTAGAGAAGGATGACTTCATAGAAACAGCATCAATTTAACTTGAATGTTCAGGACACGTCGTCACGTTTATGAACAAGAGCAGACTTTAGTGTTGTTTGATTCCAACACGCGGCTGGTAGAGGACATACAGTCAATAATGATGTGTCTGTTTGTCTTAAATGTCCATCAGAAAGACCTGAATGAAGCTCATCGTCTCTGAAGCAGAGTCCTACCTGAGCTCCATAGCAACAGCAGCAGCATCAACAGGTGATCCATGACGACCAGGTAGACGTCTGTCTCTCTGCGCCTGTCTCTCTGCGTCTGTCTCTCTGCGCCTGTCTCTCTGCGTCTGTCTCTCTGCGTCTGTCTCTCTGCGTCTGTCTCTGTGCGTCTGTCTCTGTGCGTCTGTCTCTCTGCGTCTGTCTCTGTGCGTCTGTCTCTCTGCGTCTCTCTGATGGTCTCGTGTTGTGTCCTCAGTTTATCTCCTCATACCAGAAGAGGAGGAGCTTTGCTGATACTGGTCTTTAGTTTTTAGATCTTATTCACACGCCTCTTATGCGTTTCTGTCAAACTGATTATTTGCCCTATATTATTATTATAGGACTGTTTCCACGACAACCAGAGATGTTCCTATGAGATTAATGCCATTAGTCCCCCCTTTCTCTCTCTCTCTATATAGAGATATTGATGTTTTTATATAGATATATCAACGAGACTTCATTATATTTCAATAAATATCATATTTCTCACATTTGAGTTGAGGTCCATGTGAGAGCTGGAGGTGGACCACGGTCTCACTAGCTGCAGGGATGGAGAGGAGAGGCCTTGGTTTGCAGCTGAAGTAGCAGCGCCCTGTTCTACAAGAAGGCCCCACTAACAGTGAGCTGATGAGTTCCTTTAGTGAGGATTCACTCTAAATAAGAGTTCATCCTCATGAAGACAAAGGAAGACACCCTGGGACCAGAAAGAAGGACAAGAGGAGCAAGTAGTAGGACTCAAAGACATCTAAAGGCCTCACTGAGCTTGTGTGGAAGACACTAAGAACCCAAGTAGTGATTTGACCTCAACAGGGTCCCCACCACAGGGTCACTAATGGTTGTGCTTCATGTGTTTAGTTCACACAGATCTCATGGGATGTATTAATCACCTCCTCTTCTTCTGTCCATCTGCTTATTGTTCATAGTTAGATGTGGAGATGTTGAGGATGGTCTGCAGGCTTCATGATGGTGAACATGAAGGAAGGAGGGAATGGAACCTGATTCCTTCATCTCACAAGCTAATGAGCACAATCGGACCCTGATGCACAGAAACACTGTTATAATGGAGTAAATGACATTACAGAGCACAGATGCTGGGCTCTCCATCACATGACCAAAGCACTAGAACATGAGGTGGAACAGGGAACACGTGTTGATGGGTCACTTTGCTGCTGTTTCCCTACTGATCAACATCAGAGTCCTTCTTAGCTTGTGTTACTTTACTAATGAAGAGAAGGACTTTTGTGTTTCACAACCTGAACTGCAGTTCTGTGAAACTGATCATATCTCGTTTTACCAGAAGCTGCTGAACGCCTAAAGATTAGAGGCCCGTTTCCATGACGACCAGAGATGTTCCTATGACATGGATGGTATCAGTAAGTAGCTGTAACAGCATCAGCTGCAGCTACTTCCTGCTTCTACTTTAACTGATCCAATCACAGGATGTTTTTCGTCTTTTTGGCACAAAAAATGTAACATGATAAAAAGTCTTAAACTACTATATGGACATTTATTTGTGGGGATAAAGAGGAACCACAGTGAGTGCTGTGATGTGTTAAAATTAGTTTATATGTTACTGATGAATAAATATCTCAATATTAAACAGCAAAAAAGAGTTTGTTTCTAAAAAAAATCCCTTTAAATGCTGTAAAACATTGAGGCACGAGGCAGAAAGCACATGCACGTGATGTGTCCCTGTGTGTGGACAGTGCACGTGTCTCACGGTGACACAGTGAGGATAAACTACTCTAGAGGAGGCTTTTGTGAAGGCCTCACTGCCCGACACGGGAAAGTCAAATCATGTGTTTTTGTCTTCCTCGGGTTGCCGTAGGCCGATCTGCTTCATTCCACCACTCGCCTGAGTCGTCTGATCTCACTGAATACGACCAAGTGACAGCTTCCCCACACACTCACTACACTAAATGTCCATGCTCCATGTTTCTGATTGGCCGCAAACATTGACTACAGTCATTTTTAAATCTTTTACTTAAATGTATCATTATATATGCTTTATTATACACTATAAGACACTCTTGTTTGGCATAGTTTAATATAAACTGTATCACTATATTCAGGGTCATCTGCTGAATCTGTTTGATGTGTTTGTTGCTATGGTAACATTAGCATCAAAGAAATTGTTGGACTTATTTGCATCGTGTATTTATTTTATTAATACTACACGGACTAAAGTTGCCTTGAGAGTATTTCCAATAGATCATTTTATATTGTAGCCAGGACTCTAATGCTTCAAACCAGGTGAACCATTCACATTTTTTTCATGATGAGAACCCATAATGTCGGTTCTGGTTCGGTTCTGACCCGTTTTATTTTGTGTCCCTTTGTCCATATGGGAGACTTTAGGGTGGATGACAATAACTGGTGCAGTCTGTGTGTAACGGACTCACTCAGCTCACCGGCTTCATGTTTCTCTGTTGTTAAACTTTAGTTCTTCATCAAGCTGCAGGAGGTTTTCAGCTCTGAACCCATTGGTCCATGTGACCGTCAATCAGCTGATCAACATCTCTGTGAGCTCATCCAGCCTCCTTCCTGTGTGAGTGTAGAGCAGGAAAGTACCAGAACAAGATCTAAGAAGAGTTTCTCAAGAAAAGTTTAACACATCAACAAATGTTTCTTTATGGAAAACATGTTTGTATTTTGTCTTGTTTCTTTAACATGAAAATAAACTTTTGACATTTCAGTTTGGAATTCTTATTTTTTAGTGGGTTTTAAACATTTATATGTCATTTATATGTACCTTTCTGAATGAAGCATTGAATCCAGAATCATCTTCATCTCATGAAGTGTTCTAAATGAGAAGCTCCCCCATGTTGAAATGACCTCAGCGCCTCCCGTTGGGCCTCTAGATGCAAAGTGGATGGAGCGGCTCGGACTGGAAGCTGGTGGACTTCAGACTCCCCGACGTGGTCCAATATGTTCTAACATGGTCTTATGCTAAAAGAGTGATAATTGTCTGTATTGAAGCAATGTGTGAAAAGCAGGATGATTCCAAAGTGTCCTTTTGCAGCCGTGTAGGAAGGAAGGAGGCGAGTCAACGTGCTTTCACACAAACGCTCAAACAAAGCCACTCTGTCACCTCGACTGGACCTCGGTTCATTCCTCACTTGCTTTGTGACTTTTGACATCTGCTCCCAGATGGTTTAGAGTTTAGGGTTCCAAGCCTCTCGTGGCCACCTGCCGCTGGGGATGACCTTCGTGTGTGTGAATAAAAACTCAGCGCTTTGACTGCTGGGAGACGCCATCTCCACAGAGCACCGTGATACGGGTTTGTGTGTTTGACCTCCTGCTTGGAAGCAAGAAAAGGACTTTTAGGCCTTTGATCGTTCATCAAGACTAGAAACAAATCCTTCTCTTCTCCCAAACTACTTTTATTGAAACATTCCACAACAATTTGGGTCACAAACAGGACGCGCTGACCGTCCATCAGGCTCTTGGGACGGAGGAAGAGGCCTTTTCCAGGATCACCAGCTGAAGATCCTGCCTCATGTCTCCTTACAAGAGACAAAGGAGACCAAAGGAGTCCTGATTGACGTCACATGTGTCCACAGAAAAATCATTTATTTCTACACACTGAAATTCCAATTATGAAAAAGGGTAAAAAGTACCATAACGAAGACGGATGACTGATCAAGTGGTTTTTATAGTTTGGGGGAGACGATTATTTTTAGCATTTGGGTATTTTTATTTTCAGTGTTGTACGTGATTCTGGGATATTTCCAATGCGTCATTTCATGTGAAAGTAGATCGGATTGTGTGCGATAAAGATTTCACACGGAACAAATCCCCCGAGATGGTGACGCAGGTCGCTCGACTACGCAGGTAAAATAAGACGGTTGTTATTGAGCAGTATGTGAATTCTACTAAAGTAACTGACACCGTGGTGACATCTAAACGCATTTTGAGTCGGGGTTTTGCAAAGTTGTTCTTGTTTAAAGAAACTACGCCTTGCGGTGACGACTGTGTTGTAATAAGATCACCGGTTGGGTCCACGCCACTAAAAGATGGGGCCGCAAAACACACGGACCCCTCGGGTCCAGTTGTGTATAAGATGCAGCAGAAACACGGGGAAACACGTGCAGTGTCTCCCGTACTGGACCAAAGAGTTTGGCTTTCCAGAAAACGGCTCGTTACGTGCCGCTAAACTTCAAATGTTACGAGGGGATTGGGAGGCAAACACATGCCGATCCGCAGCAAGACCCACAACAAGCAGGTCCCACAACACACCACCTGATGGACAGGAGTCGGGGAGGAGGAGGCTGCATGTGAGGGGGAGACGGCATCCATGCTGAGACCAGGGCGCCCAAATGCCCCTTAAAACACGGACTCGCCAAATGGGATAGTAAACATTTCTGATGATTTGCATATAGACAATTATCAGTTAAAGTATTTCAAACATAAACATGTTTATTTCTCATAAACATCTCCTCCAGTTCTTCTTCTGTTGGGCATCACAAGTGCAATATGTCTCTAGGCCTCACTGTGCGGCCTGATCTAGTGGGAGTGCAGTCACGTGGTTGTTTTGAACCTGCAGGGTCTTGCTGTACGGATCGATGCTCAGTTTCCTCAGGCTCCATCTGGTGGTTGTTTGGTGGAAGTACCCGGTCTGCGTCACGTTCACACGTCTGCAGGAGGTGACGCCGGTTACGCCTGAGCACGTGACCTCCATCAGTGTAGATGTCGTAGGACCTGTGGGTACCTGCTGGTTCCCGTGGCTCCTTCTGGAACACCTGCTGCTTGTGTAACACCCTCAAAGACTCACGTTGGATGTGTCTTCATCCACCTTTATTTGTTCATTGAAGGTTCCTGTAAAACATGAAAACACACATCAGCGCAACAGCGCCAACTGTCGGTTGTTCTTCTGCTGAGAACCGGATGAAGCCGGTTCCGCGGGAGCTAGCTTAGATGTAGCCACCGCCGTTTGTAGCGCGCTGCTGTCATCACCGCTCTTATGCCAGCCTCAGAGGCAGCAAGGACAAATTATCATCATTCACAAATCCTCGATTATTTCCATCTATCGTTCTCCAGTTCCTGACATTTACATCAAAATGCTCGGCCTGTAAACTTAAAACTCTCTGTTCCCTTTAGGGCACCAAGGCACTTAGTGGACTACACATTCAACAACACATTGAACATCTACACATTGAAAAACACCTTTGTTTTCCATATTCTTGTGTTTTTCGTAGAGTTCTTTTGTGTGTGCATGGGTGCATCTTCATTCAGCCTTGTACTTTAACGTCTCTTACAGTCCAGGGGCGCCACAAGGTGTGACCTGACTGAAGTGTTTATGTTTATGGTCCCACCACAGACGGCTTGCCCACTTCCTCATATGTCAGCATCCTTGGCGGACGCCGCTCTCTTTGTGGGCGGGTAGTCACAGGTCGCAGGTCAGGTTCCTCATCCGAGGCTTGGACTGAGTCTGGTTGTGATCCCTTTGAAGAGATCAGCCGCGCTGTTCCCTCCAGTTTCCAATGTTACAAGAGAAGGAGCCTTCACCCCCAATGGAGGCGAGCTAAGACGCCTTCGATGCTTTAACGTTACTGCCCCCTCCAGGGAGAAACGCCCGCCCCCCCAGTACAAGCAGCGTGTCCGCTGTAGAATTCCTCCTCGATGAGTAGGTCTCACCTAGTAGGTGTGAAAAGGGGGATTTGTAGAGTATTAAATATAATCATGCATGCAAGGGACTTAGACTAATTAGAGGAACGCCGGACCGGAAGGCTGCAGATCCTACACTGTAAAAAAAAAAGAGGTTTTTGTTCATTCAATTTCCCTAAGTCAGTTCAACTAAAAAGTTGAGTGGTGATCCACTTATAAATTCAACTGCAATAGTGTGAGCAACACAGATTTTGCAGTTGACTCAACTGTATAGACGTGTGGCCCCTGCAAAAGCGCGTAGGAAACCCCACGCAGCCACCAGCGGCTGAGCCTACAGCAGGGCTATTCAATTACAAATCCAGTTGGGCCAGATTTTTAAATCGAGAAAGGTTAGTTGGGTCATTTCAGCGGCGAAGCAAATTTTAAAACCAACACAAACAAATTTATTGAAAAACATTTATTAATTGTTTCTCTTTTGACTTTGGTCAGTTTGCACAGCAAAGGGTGCATAAAAAACAAAAGAGCTAACTGAACAGAATCTGAGGTAGCTCCTACTTTTTCCACTTACAAAAGAAAAGAAACTGACCTAGGCACCTCTTGCCTAGGCCTACCTAGGCTACATATCTGACCTATCTGAGTGCATAAAACTAAAAAGTGCACAGTAAGCAATTCACAACAACAGCATAAAACGTTTCCTTTTGAAATAAAATAAACATCTTGCTCAAATTCGACCCATGCAGGAACATCTCAAAGTGCATAAAAATAAAAAGTGCACAGTGTGAGATGTGGGGTTCTCTGTGTGTGTCTTCTTGTATTTACTTTTTAGCTTGTAGAATAGATGTCCGCTTGTAGGACAGATGGCGTGACCGGATCGGTCCTTATAAGGCAGACAATGTGAAAGGTGGAAGAGAGAGCACAGGAATAAATGAAGATAAAATATTATCTGAGATAAAACACCTGCGACCGAAGGGAGAGCCAGTTTGAACCCATTTTCAGAGCAAGGCCGAAGGCTGCAGGAGAGAGTACCAGACACTCATTGTTCGGGGAAGGCGTTTGTTACAGAAGGATGAACTGGGTTGAACCAACGTTCAAGGGCACCAGAGGGATTAAAACAGGTCAGAGCCAGAAGGCAGGCGGACTTTGGAAGGGATTTGCTTGCGATGCGTATTTCATTGTCTCCAGATATATCTGCGGAGAATTGCTCATGTACAACTTTTTCTCTTCTAAATAAATGTTAAACTTTTTAACTAATCTCCTGTAGTGGATTCTTCTAGTCAACCAACTCGGGTGGATAAGGAATATCCTAACAACAGTATTCACAACTTTAACTAACTACACAAGCTGCACACTGAGGGAACATATTTTACACATCCCACATTATATTGATGTAGGCTACATTTACTCTGCTGACTTAGTGGGAGAAGTGACATTTTTTGTTTTGAACGAGAGCAGTGACTTTAGGCTCGTAAGTTGTCAATGCAAATCCGGAGGCATTGATGGACAGTCCGTCAGTCAGGGAGCAACGACAGTTGCTTTTTATTGAGTTCATGTGTAAAAAACCTGACTCACATGTGTATGTTGATCCAAACATACTGAGGATGACGATCGCTACTTTCTTAATGTTAGGGAACTGATGTACGTTGACATCTGTCCAAAACATTGCGGGCCCGTTAGTGCAAAGCTGCTGTGTCATGGTTACCGATGACTGCATGTCAACAAGTTCGAGTGTGAATTTGCCCTCGTCACTGGAAGGAACCACGTCCTTTGCCCGGGCGGATAAGTCCCCTTCTATTGCAACAGTGAACGGGTCTCTGGCAAAAACGGCCACCTCTGTGGGCAGAACAAGTCCATCCAATCGACCAGCAAAGTTCTTTTTCAGGCTCGCAATGAAATCTGTCATCACATCCGTGATTTCTGCGGGGGATGAGATGTATTTGCGGAGTGTCGGAAAATGGAGCATTCTGCTCAAATCAGTTGCGAAAAGGTCCAGTTTAACTTGGAATGCGCGCATCTGTCCCACAAGGTCGATGACAGTTTTGTCTCTGCCTTGTAGTCCCAAATTGAGATCATTCAGGTGTATGAAAGCAGGCATCAGCCATGAAGTTGTCGTTCAGTATACGACTCAAGTGCGTTTCTGCCTTTTTTTGCTTGCTGCTGCGGAGGAAAGTTATGATCTCCTCTCTGAGACCACAGAAACGCTCCAGTGCTTTGCCTTTGGACGGCCACCTCACGTCATTATGCAAAAGCCCCATCTGTCACAAGCATGCACACACACTTCATATCCAGACCATTGTCTTTAAAAAAAGCAGAAATTTTCCCAAAGACTATATCGCCAGTTGTGTGTCCTTCTAACGGCAGTAGGGTGAGCAGCTCCTCTCGGAAGCATTTGCCGTCAAAAAAACGGACATATATGCACAACTGAGCAGTATCAGTTTTGTCTGTGGACTCATCGACTGCTATAGACATAGTGTCAGCTTTCCTCAGGTCTCCTAACATCGTTTCATACACATCTGCAGCAAGAATTTCAACTCTCCGACTGTTGGAAGTATCTGACAGGGGTATGTTTGTTATAGCAGATGCCACGCTCGTTTTCATTTTATCGTCATTTATCACCTGATCCACGCTGGCCAGCATACAGTCCTTCACGGTTTCAGAGTCTGTGAATGGCCTTTTCTTTTTTGCCAATATCCAGGAAACACGAAGGGATGCTGCGGTAGCTCTTGGGCTGTAAATGACCGTACCATAGTAACACTGCTCCGGTTGTAAGATGCAATCAAACTCTGCACTTTTGCAGCCCTCTCTTGAGATCCCTCGAGAAAACTGGTGCGGAAAGTCTGGTGTTTTTCAGCGTGGTGCCGCCGCAGATTGTAATCTTTAAGTACTGCAACGCACTCATTACAAATTAAACACATCGGTTTGGCATTTGGATGTGGCGGTAAAATAAACAAGTATTTGTCAGTCCAGGCAGGGTTAAACCGACGGATTTTACGTTTCAGTGTTGAGAAAGACATATTGATAGTAATGTAGGCTACTGCCGGCACAGCACGCTCTGCATTGTTTACATGTTGGTAGTTTTGGCGGGACGCAGAATAACCAATCCCACTATGGCCACGCCAAGCCCCGCCCTACGAAGCAGTCAGGGGATGGGACCTGTACACGGACACCTGGCCAATCGTAGTGTGTGAATGCTATTGAAGGGCGGGTCTTGGCGTGGCCATAGGGGAGTGAAAATATCGCTGGCGGGACCCTATTTTCCCTTTTGTACTGTCTATTGCGGAACTACGGGCTGGGCCACTCTGAGGTTGCCTTCGGGCCGGATGTGGCCCGCGGGCCGCCACATGAATAGCCCTGTTCTACAGTGACACAAGAACACTCCATTTTGGATCAGGAGCTGCCAAGGTAAGAACGTTTCATCCTGCTTGTATTCATCGTTTGTTAAATTTAATCTTGAATAGGAAACTTGATAAATCGTACACATGGTTTACTTTGCTGCAGTAGTTTTAAGTGATTTAAAAAGCTATTGTTGATGGCCAAGTTTGCTTGCTAAGCTGTTAGTAAGCTAACGTTAGACTATAAACTTGGCGTTTTATAGTTTTTTCTATTGCTGAGTGTGTAATTTTCAGCTCATAAATATTTTTCAAGTAGAATTTGCCAATGATAGCGCATGAATATTAACTTAATTCACTGATGTTAGTGTCCTTTACCAGACTCTGTTAAAGGGCAATGATAACTTTTAGAATCCATCAAGTAAGACGTCAATTTTAGTTTAACACCAATAAATCACCTGAAAACAATTCAGCATAATTTTTAACAATATTTTTATTGAAACTAAATACTGCACAAACTAGGAAACTGTGTCGAGACTTGTCATCTTTTAGGAGCGTTAATGGGGGGGGGGTCATTCACAGGAAAAGCCTTTTGTAAACTCCTGTAATCTTGTGCTTGAGCTCGTCCTTTTCAGCGTTTTCACTACTAATTATTAACCAATCATCCAACCATGTGTTAATTAAGGTAACTTAACGTGCATTTGTGTAATTAGCTGAACAGAAATTCATAAATACCCGTTTTAAACGGAAAGTTTTGTCAGCACACAAAATGTTGTCTTAGCCAGCAAACGGTTGCTTTGGCTGTTCAGTTTTGTATGGAGGACAAAAAATGACTTAAGTATAAATACATAATGTATAAATAAATACAGGAATAAATAAATGTGTACATAAATGAATAAATGTATTAATTAATGTGTAAATAAATAAATGTGAAGATAAATATATGAATAAATTAATCAAAGTTGATAATAAAACAGGTCATAAACAAATACATACCATTAATTTATTTCTACATTTCAGTTCTCCTACATTTCTTCATTTATTTATTTATAGGTCTGTATCATATATTTATTTCTACGTTTCTGTTCTACATTTCCACATTTATTTATGCGTGCGTCTGCATATTTGATGAAATTGTACTTTCTTGTTTCTTGCAAATCACTAAAACAGGGTTAAGATTCTAAAAACCAAGCAAGTTGAACACAACAAACAACTGAGGAAAACAGCAGAGAGTAAACCAAAGAAAACACAAGACTACAAAATATAAAATGGCAAAACAGCAGCAAGTTCTCTCTGTACGGCACTGGACCAAAGGAGGGTGGACTTTGTGTTAGTACAGAGTGTTTGTGTGAAGTAACAATATTGCCCCCCCCCAGTAGAAGTGAGTCCTGCTGATGAATGGTGCTCGGTGCGTTCATTGAGGCGGCAGGTTGCAGGTTGGATGGACGTCTACATTTAAACGGTGAGGACTGACTGGACGCTTTGTGGGACGACGTGTTGTTGAGTAAACGCTACAGACGTCTCCACAGGAGGGGGCTCATCTACTCGTGTGTGTGTGTCCAGTGAGGGGCCTCTGACAGGAGCGCAGTGGGGGGCCCTTAAGTTACCTGGTGGCAAAGAGCACTGAGCGGTAAGGCCTCAGAGAGGACTCATTGGACCGTGATGCTGTAACAAGAGAACATCTGCAGTGGGGGGGGGGGGTTGTGTGATGATACATGTGTGTGTAGGTGTGTGCTAATGACGAGCGCTGACACATGTCCTCATGTTCTAGTCCTTTCTAGGGTATAGTCATACATGTAGATGAGTCACAGTCTGATGGAGGGAGAGGAGAAGCCAGCAGGAGGCCCTCAGACAGAGAGGGTGAGGAGCAAAGGTTGAGGAGATGTTGTTGGAACCATGATGCCGGTTTTGGTGGTTTTGTTCCTCTTGAGGGAAACACCGGGTGAATTGGGACATGCAGTTCCTCCACATGAACACAGGGGGGCACATGACCATGAACCTGCACGTGAGTAAGTGCCTGCTAATGGGAACAGGTGATGATGGGAAGCAGCCAGTCAACGTGTCTGCATCCAGGTGGCGTCCCATACTGTAACCACAACATGTGATGGAATGCAAGGAAATGGAGCTTGGTGATTATATGCAGAGCTCGGATTAAAGATGACTTAAAGACACTCACTGGACAGTGGACATGTCCCCCCGTTCGCCCTGTAGTGTCTTAACACATCCATGGAAATGTGTTGGGGCCTCTACAGACATGGAGACAGGACTCGTTGTGACACTGAGGGCTGCAGAAGGTTTGGGACGAGTTAAGAACTCGCTTTATTTGAGTGTTGTTGCTCCAATAAATGTGTGTGAAGTGAAGCATCAGATGTGCAGTGTGTTCTGTGTGTTACTCAGAGTCCCCGTGAGGACGTGTGGGTCCTCACCACCAGTCACATAGATGAAGTCAACCAGTGAGACAAGAACTAGAGAGTAGTTTAAACTGGGAACCAATGAGTCCACAAGGTCTTATCTTCAGGGTCCGGATCCGGACCGCGGTCCACCAGTCAGTGACCTCTGGTGTAGAGACACAGCGATGGAATCACAGGGTCACGTGACATGTGACCTTTGCTAGGAGCCAGATGATGGCATTGAAATGGCCAGTAAAACTACTGGTTTCCAGGAAGTGCTTCAGTGGTGAAACACTTCCTGCTTCCTGATGAGGAGGAAAACCCATGGACACAATGATGTAAAAGGAACCTTCACATGACGCATCATGTTCAGCAGCTACAGCTACGAATGCTGGATGTGACTCACTCTGTCGCTCTAAAGTCAGGAGGAAATATTGTACAAACACCAGTTTACTGGAGAGATGAACGAGTGAGATGCATCATGGGAACATCCGTGTGTCCGTCGGTCATCATTTCAGCCCTCGTTAACCACGTGTCATCGTGGGGAGATCGAGGTCAGAGGTCACAGGAGGTGAAAAGAACTAAATGGGTTACAGTGGTTTTTAAAATAGTGTTTTTTATTAAAAGTACCCAACAAATTTTAACATAATTGAGACTTGCTACCTTATTATTTTGAATTATTTAACAAAGTCACATTCACACTTGAGTGTCTCTTACTAAGCAGGAAATGAACTTGCCACAGAATAAATGTGTTAATTATTAGCAGAATGTGTGATCATCACCATAAAGCTTCTCGTTCTCTCGTCTCATACTTTATTAAACTGGTTTTGTTTCCTTGAACACAGCAGGTGACACAGACACATTTATCAAAGTGATCTTCATCATTTCATCTCTTTGTGTGATGACACATGAAAACTGATGCTTGGTGCGTGTTAGAACACACGTGTGCACATGTGAGGGAAAAGTCCTTCTCATGATGCTCACGTGTGCTTTTGGTGATTAAAGGTCACAAGTTGTCCTCTTTTCCTCATTCAGACAACTCTTAAAGTACTTTGTTAGAGTGGAACTAGTACTAAAAGTATCTGTGGAACACAAGTGTGTTTAGTTTGATTTATTACAACATTCTTATTCAGGAGAAAGACCCTTAAGAACATAATATCATCAATTAAAATGTCATTACTGACAGAAATAAACACAATACTTGGGATTTAAGTCAAATCTTTTATTATGCAAATTTTTTAAATTGCTTTAAGACAAAATTAAGTAAATCACAAAGTATAAATTTAAGTAATATTCTTGTAAATTAAGTAAAATCCTTAAAATATAAAAGGAAAATTCCACAATGACAATGTTCTTTTGGAAAAGGCAAAATTCTTCATCTTAAAACAAATTGTATATTCATTGATTACTAAAGTAAATTTATAAAGAATAATAAACAAAATTCTAATAAAATATCCATTTTTCTAAAATGATTGAACTGCTCAAGCTTTAAGTGAAACCCTGTAATTAGAAAGAAAAGTAAAAAACAAAAGTACAAAATGAAGTATATTTATGAATATTAATCATAAAAAAGCAAAAGGTAATTTCCTCAATCAAACATGAAGAATTTAAGATTTAAGCAAAATCCTCTTTCAAGATTCTTAACACAAAATATTTAAAAAATATATATAAAATAACACAAATGATTGTAAAAGCATTAAAAACAATAAGTAAAACAGTAAAATATGCATAAAAGTAAAATCCTGAATTACAACTAAAGTAAAATCCTGCAGTGGAACAATAAGTGAAATTAGTGAAAGTGTTTCACTAAAGTAAGAGTTTTATGATGCGCTGTTGTTCTTATTTGTATTATTATGATCATCTTTTATTTAAATGTAGTCCAGCTGTATGAATCTGTATCAATGAGTCATGTGACCCAGTAGGTGAAGTGATGATGTCATCACATCTGTTGATGACACCAGCAGGTTCTCATCATTGACTTTCATTGTACAGAAGGTAGAAGATGGATGTCAATGGTTCATGTGTCTGATTTAATGCATCACATTCACATTGTTCCTCATAGTCTTTGGTTTCTAAGGCTGCTTGGACTCTGCTAAACCTGATCTCAGGTCTACTTTATTCAACTTTATACCTGTGAGGTGTTTTAGAGCAGGAACCAATGGGCTTTGAGCTGAGAGCCACAGACAGGAAGTCAGAAGGTATGAAGAGAAAGGAAGAAACACAGGCTCTAATAAAGTCACATCATATTCCAGCCTTCATGCGTATGAAAGTGAGCTGATGCTGGTTGTGTGTTACAAATCCATCTGGATGTGAGAGGAGCTCCTTGGAGGAGCTACTCTGCTCCCTGAGCTCCTTCTTCTTCAGCTGCAGGAACACCCAGGTGATGATGATCCAGCTCAAAGTCCTCCCGTCTGCCCAGCTTCCGCCCCCTGGTGGTCTGGAGAGACATGACAGCACCTGTCTTCAGTTGACTAGTCACAGAGCTTCATGTGGTCCAACAGACGTGTGTCCGTACCTTACAGTAGAAGTAAAGGCCAACGTTCACCACCAGCAGCATCAGAGGCAGGAGGACCGCTTTGATGATGAGAGGTGTTGGATCTGCTCACACACATGGAGAGTGATCACATGACACCATGAGTCCACCAGCTCCCATGGAACCAAACACTGTATTACTCTGTGTTTACTTCATATTCACTGATTGAACTGTTCATCTGCTTTATGGTCCATTAGAGACCTGTCAATCAGTGTGTAGCCCCGCCCTAAAGCATCACCTGCTTTATGGTCTATTAGAGACCTGTCAATCAGTGTGTAGCCCCGCCCTAAAGCATCCCCTGCTTTATGGTCTATTAGAGACCTGTCAATCAGTGTGTAGCCCCGCCCTAAAGCATCACCTGCTTTTTGGTCTATTAGAGACCTGTCAATCAGTGTGTAGCCCCGCCCTAAAGCATCACCTGCTTTATGGTCTGTTTGACTCTAAATGGACCATAATTTACTAAATAAACATCATGCTGTGTAGAAGAAGACTTGAAACTAGAGATTGAGACCATAAACTCATGTTAGCTTCAGTTTTCAGAGGATCACAGTTACCATGGTAACCAAACGTGCTCCGTCTTACAGCATATTGTTAGCTGACCCTTTATAGCTGTTGTTTAGGTTTGGTTACTCTTTGACATGTGTAACACAATGACAGGAGTCAAAGTCCTTCCGGAAACATCATGCATGCACTCTGTGGTCAGCTGATCATCTTCAGTCCGTTTGGACCAATCATCTTCCACTAAGCTGCATGTAAACAGTCAGCTTACCTTCCACAGAGACAGAGAGCAGACGGCTCTCAGAGGAGAAGTTATGAGAAAAAACATAGAGGTGATAAACACATCTGTAGCTTCCTTGGTGGGCGGGCTCTGCAGCAGGAAACAGGAAGTGGGCAGAGTGATTGACAGCTGGCTCGGTGTAGTTGTGTGCTGAGTTGAAGGAGAGCTGGAAGGAGCCTCCTGGGTACTGTGGCTGGATGGAGCAGCAGATGGTGAAGGTGGAGCCCCTGAGCACCTGAGCCCCCTGCTGCTGGGCCTCGGAGACCCCGTACATGGAGGAGGACACAGAGATGATTGGCTGAAGCAGCAGGTCTGAAACAGAGAGATGAAGACAGGTGATGTTTACCCTTCATTAAAAGAGACGGACCCTCAATAAGGAAGTGATGTCACAGACAGACAGACAGTACATAGATGATGTCACTGATGGACTTACCTGAGCAGGTGAGATCCACGATGGAGGAAGAGGAAGTTGACCTTAAACACTCCCTCAGAGCAGATCCAGAATGAACACAGTCAGACTGAATCCACCACACAGATCTCTTTGAGGACTCCTCTCTACGTCTGATAGAAACAGCAGAGCCACAGTCCAGATCTCTACAGAGAACATCTGCTCCCTTCAGGTTCATTCCATGGTAATATACTGGTCTCCATTCTCCTTGATTCACCTCCAGTGTACCTTCACAGCGACTGGCTCCTCCCACCAACCTCACAGGTTCTGAACAGAAACAAGAGAGTCGTCAGTAGAAGAACAAAGTGAGTTTCAGTAGAACAGAAATGAAGCAGATCAAAGCTGCAGCTCCTCTTCTACCTGAGCAGGTGAGTCCAACAGCTTTACCAGGTGAGCAGGTGTTTCTCTCTGAGCCTGAGCTTCTACAGTCCAGGAGAGCAGACTCATGGCCTCCACACTGGAACCCTTTGGTCCACATTGGAGCCTCCACTTCTCCATAGAGCGCCCCCTGGAGGACTGAAGGAGCCCCACAGCCAAGCTCCCTACAGACCACCTCTGCACCCTGCTGGTCAAAGTCCTCTTCACACACTGAGGACCACTGGTTAGACTGGTTAGACCTCACCTCCAGTCTGCCTGAGCACATACCAGACCCACCCACCAGCCTGATGGAGTCTGGAGAGAAGACAGAAGATGAGAGAGACACATTAAAGACATCTGTTGCTAAGTGGGGATCTACCCACTGAATCCTGGTCCCAGGGGGGTCAGGTGAGGGGCAGTCTGGGTCAGGGGCTGTATGGGGGGGGAGGCAGCATGACGGAGCTAACGTTATAATAAGAGCAGTTTGTTCTAAAGTCTCATGTGACTTTAAAAACACGACAACGGTTACCAATGTCACGTAACTTAGGATATACAATGTGAGGCCCTTCAATGGAAGTTGTGTTATTTTAAGGAAGTTGTAATTCTTACAGCTTTCTATTCATACTTCATCACCTCAGTGGAGGCTTTAACTCAAAGCTCCAGTGTTGGTCAACTTGATCCTGGACCAGTAGATGAAGGTCAACCACTGGAAGGCTGGAACCTGCTTCTGCTTCTGCTTCTTGTGTCGATGGACTCGTTTCACTTCATGATTCTAAAAGGTTTGAACGTGTTGCAAAGCAATTCACCTCCAGACCACCAGGTGGAGTCACGTGTTTTGTTGGAGACGACCTACAGAGTGACGTCTTTGTGTGGAACTCGTTGGTTTGTTTATTTATTTATCAGACTGCTTTTCATGGCTTTTCTTTCATGGACATATTTGTTCCGTATTTTCCTCCAACTTTGTTCACCCATCAACCGGCAAACCGACGTGTGCAGAGATGTTCCTCCATGAATCGGAGGCCATCATCACGTCCTTACAGTCCGCCAATGACGGGTTGTATCAGGGTTCATATTTACGGATTTCTTCAGACAAAAACTCTTCAAACTGATTCATTCTCTCGAAAAAAATCTTAGTTTTAATAGTGGAATGATTCTATGGAACCAGAAATGTGAGCCTCCTGAAAGGATGCAGTCAGCAGACCAATCACAGCCCTGCGAGCTGCGTGAGGCTCGCGAAGCTTTTGTGCAAGTTTATAAAAATGTGTCGATGCAGGAAAGCAGCAAGAGGGGTGAAAAGGCAGCAAGGGGCTCTGTGTGCGAGTCCTTGTGTTTCTCTGAAAACACAGAAGTACAAACCAGGCTTTTGTTGTTGTTTGATTGTTAATCTCCCACCACTTAAGGGGGCGGAGCTATGTTTCAATTACAAGGTGCATATAATCAGAAGGATTACCTGCCACAGGTGTTGGTGCTTTGGAGGCCAATAGTTCTGTGAGTGAGAGTGTGGAAGGTGGAAGGTGAGCGTGGAACACTCAGCGTAGAAGAGAGACGTGAAGAATGTGTTCGGATCCCTTCATGGTGTCAGGAGTGTTGTATTCATTTCATTTATGTGAAGGAAAGGTGGACTTTCACAAAACTGAGGTGTCTGTTTGGAGATCAAAATAAAGGACAATCAAAGACTATTGGAGACGTCTCCAGGATTATTTCATGCGTCAAAACGAACTTCCCACCAGCGACAGGGACCTTACTTTCTGACAGGCCAAAGGGTCACTACGACCAGTTTCTCTATTCAAGACGTCTCTGAATCTGTCACCAGTTCTCTGCTCACTCAAGAACTAACAAAGTTAACATGGCCACCCAGCTGCGACGCACACAGGACGGCGTGAGGACACACAACCAGGACGTGGATGAAAACAGGACATTTCATCCAGAAGAATTCAAAGTGTGGAGTTTAGTGGGGCTTTTGAGTCTTTCCTCAACACACAACAAACTACGTTCATCTCAACATATATAACCTTATTATATGATATTTATATTGGACATTTATGTGGATATCTAAGCTCATTAGATCCACTGATGTGTGTCTGGTTTAAAATGGTGATTTGATTCCACAAAGCAGTCAGAGCAGCAGACTCAGTAGATCTGCTTCAAGAGGAGATGGTGTTATTTCACACAGGTCAAGAGGTCATTCTGTGTGAAGGCGGCCCACTGGTGGAACGCTGCAACACGTACCAGACCTTCACGTGACCTTCAGGATCAGGTGTGCTGTCTGTCCTGCTTGATTCTGCTATTTGTGCATTTGTGTTGTTCTTTGTGTGTGTGTGTGTGTGTCATGTGCTTCAGTGGTTCACTGTGTGTGTGTGTGTGTGTGTGTCATGTGCTTCAGTGGTTCACTGTGTGTGTGCTTCCCCTGTAGGTGTGTGTGTGTTCTGCCTGCAGGCTGCAGCCTCTTATGGTTGCTCTAGTCCAGGCCTGGCCAACCCGCGGCTCCCGAGCCGCATGCGGCTCTAACGTTCATATCGAAGTTTGGGTTTGTGTTTTTTTAATGTGCGTGTTCGCTTTGCTTGAGTTCAATACGGTACTTTTGGCAAACGCGCATGCGCGTTAAGATGAAAATACCGCAAAGTTTCCCAGTAGGGAAAAGATATTTTAAGTAAACAATTTGTGTCGAGTTCGCCTTCAAAATGGCAGGGAAAAAATGCACAGCCAAACGAAAATATGAAGATGAACACAGGACGTTTTTAACAGAATGGGAAAGTTTATTTTTTTGTGGAGACGCACTGTTTGAAAGCCCCGCTAGTCACAGATGAGGCTGCGGCTGAGTTGGAGATTATCGATCTTTGTGAGGAGGACCAACTGAAACCTGCTTTAAGGGAAGGGGCCATTGAGTTCTGGAAAAGTGTGCCAATGGAAAAATACCCCAATGTCAAACGGGCTGCGCTTAAGATACTGTCCATATTTGGGTCAACATACGTCTGCGAGTCTGTGTTTTCTACCATGAAACACGTGAAATCAAAGCATCGATCTGTTCTGACTGACACCCATATGAAAGAATTGCTTCGAGTGGCAACAACTGAATACAAGCCAGATTTGAAGAGGATTGTTCAAGGCAAGGAATGCCAGAAGTCCCACTAAGCAACATATATAGTAAGAGAAAAAAAAGATATTTTAATTATTATATTTTTGTTTGTGGACTTGGTTGAACTGAGAGTTTGTTTGTGTGTGTGTGAGACAGTGCACACAATGTTCATTGTTAAAAATGACTGGCCCGTGGTCTGTAGAAGTCAAGTTCTGTCATTATCATGTTCTGACCCAGACACTACATCCCACATTCACACAGTCGTCCACCATAGAACCTTTGGATCCTAAATCCACCACTAGAAGCAACATCTCTTCCATGTTGGCTTTTCCTTTGGCCCGTGTTCAAAGGAGTGAGGAGTCCTCACTTTAAATCCAAGCACACTGGTGTTTTACAGGCTACACAACTCCACTCGGTGGGAGAAGCGCACACTGAACCCCTGAACCCAACTACACACATGCACTTCCTGGAGTCCGGTGTCTCGTAGCGCGCATACAGATTACTTTATTTAGCTGACGCTTTTATCCAAAGCGACTGACATTGCATTGTAACCCACGCATTACAATTTTTGCCTGGGGAGCAATTAGGGGTTAGGTGTCTTGCTCAGGGACACTTCGACATGGAGCAGCCGGGATTCGTACCACCAACCTTGTGGCCCCCAGCGCACTGCTCTACTCCGTGCGCCACCATCAAAACAAATTGGAACTAGGGCAACGGATGTGAATTTCGTAGTGGTGACTTGTAAATGTATTTGGTCAAATAGAAGTGGAATGCGACGAGAATGGGATTCGAACCCATGCATGCAGAGCACAATGGATTAGCAGTCCATCGCCTTAACCACGCGGCCACCTCGTCTTGTTATACAGAGCCAACATAACCCTTCATCACCATCATCTACAGCCCCTATTTACATTCTGTTGTTGTTACCAAGCAGGGAGTTCAGGTTCAGTTTGTTCACCACCTGGACATCACAGCTGGAATGCAGCTGGAAGCATTGAAAAGTTCACAAACTGATGAACTAAACACATCCGAACTCAACACTGATGATGAATTGAGAGGCTGCAGCTTGTCATGAGAAGATCTGTAGTGGAAAGCCGGTTTATTGCAGCCACTTCTACTGATAACTTGTGTTTAATAACCATGAGACGGCTCCCACACGTCTGCACTAGTTGTGATTTGATTTCACAGGTTGCACTTTACACAGAACGTCTTTTAAAGATAATAATAAACAAGTGAATTACAGCCACAATATCAGCCTGGTTCCTTATTGCTTAAAAGACACTAAAGTATGATCCAGTTCTCCAAAGCGTTGCCTCCAGGAGCAGAACTGGGCCCACATTCAAACCTCTATAAGCACAAAGTCAGCCTCACACTGTGATGTGCACAACACTAGACACACGTGTGGACATCACACACAGAAGTACTTGATGATGTCACTGACTGGCTCATCACCACACGTGTGTTACACACGGTCACACACAGCCGCCTCATGGTAGACCATCAGGTTTCAGCAGCATGAGATGCAGCAGGTGAGTTCACCTGTTCAACCAAGATGGAGGAGGAGAAGATCAAAGACAACCAGGATCAAATGTAACCAATGAAATGTGTCCATCTCTTGTGGACCATGTTGTGAACACGGAATCACGTGCAGCTTTTCCTGCTCCGTGTTTTCAGCTTTTCTTTAGATATTCATTTTCTTTTCTTGTTTTTTGTACTAAGATCCAATGTTTGTGTGATGCATGAACACTGGACATGTTGTTGTTTCATTGTGCGTCTGCATGTTGACTTGTTGACTAATTTGAGGATGTGGATGAAAATAATCTCTATTTCCATCAGTGTGCAGCATTGGTCTGGTGTGGTGTGTGATGGAAGTGTGTGTAGTGTTGTACAAAGTGTGAGCACACGTTGTGCGTTTAGTGGTGTAAATGTGGGCCATGTTTTGCACTTTGTGTACTTCACTGCCTCCAATCACTGAGAAGTAGAAGTACTAAAAGGGTTTGCAGTGTGTAACTGGTACAAACAGAATAAAGCCTGATGCAACGTGTGTTTCATGTGGTGACTAAACATGGTTTTGATGAATGATCATTAAAATGTTGATAAATGTGTAGTGTTTCATTCTTCAAAGGACTGGAGGTGTTTGGATAATTGTGTGTTCTGTCTTTAAAACTAAACCATCAAAATTGTGCTTCTGCAATCGAGGAAAACTTAAAAACTCAGCTCTTGTGTGTTGGTCCACTGCGTTCTTGTGTTTGTCAGTAACTTTAGAATTATGACAGTTTTTAACACACAAAAAGTGCACAACGTTCCCTTGATGCACCAATCGCTGGACCCAGTTTGGCCCGACTTCACACTACCGTATCCGCATTAGACAGATTGTCCTTCTTCACACTGTGATGTCAACTACACATCACCCTGCTGTCTGCACACGACACACAACGTTCAGTTGTTGCACACACGTCTCAAGTGAAATCTCAACATCAAGCAGCAACACACAAATGTTGAAAGCAGGTTCAGCATCTTGTGTGTGAGTGTAAGGTGTGGGTGCGTGGGGTTGAAGACACGGCACAGGACCACAGGGTGGTGGGTTTCACAAAATGCTTTTTATTCGCACAATTCATTAATTAATTCGCTCGCTCGGTCGGTCGGTCCGTCTCCCTTCTCCCTCCTCGCTCGCCTCACTTTTTATAGGGGCGAGAGGAGACCCGTTAATTCCCCCCAGCTGGTTGCCAAGTGTTTCCACCTGGCACTGTTCCCCGAGCCACTCCCCCTCTCTCTCCCTCTGCAGCCGAGCCGAAACCACGCCCGCCACCACATACCCCCACCGCCCGACTTAGGCCGGGGAGCCGTCCGGCCTAGCTTACTCCCCCCCCCCTCCCTCGAGAGGGCGGGAGAGGAAGTCCGCCACGACCATCTGCGTCCCCGGCCTATGGACCACCTTGAAGTTAAAAGGCTGCATGGCCAGATACCACCGAGTGATCCGGGCGTTAGTATCCTTCATGCGGTGGAGCCATTGGAGCGGGGCGTGGTCCGAACAGAGGGTGAATGAGCGTCCCAGGAGGTAGTAGCGCAGGGAGCCCACCGCCCACCGGATGGCCAGGCACTCCTTTTCCACCGTGCTGTACCTGGCCTCCCTCTCCGATAGCTTCCGGCTGATGTAGACAACGGGGCGGTCGACCCCCTCCACCTCCTGGGACAAAACGGCCCCCAGCCCTCTGTCCGACGCGTCGGTCTGCAGAACAAACGGGAGAGAAAAGTTAGGTGTGTGGAGGAGTGGCTCCCCACAGAGAGTCTGTTTTACCTTCTCAAACGCCCGCTGGCACTGCTCCGACCACTGGACCGGATCTGACGCACCTTTCCGGGTCAGGTCGGTCAAGGGGCTGGTGAGGTCCGCAAAGCCGGCGATGAACCGTCTGTAGTAACCCGCCAGCCCCAAAAACCGCCTCACCTCTTTTTTTGTCTTAGGGCGCGGGCAGGCTGCAATAGCTGCCGTCTTGTCCACCTGAGGACGCACCTGCCCACCCCCCAAGTGGTACCCCAGATACCGTACCTCCCTCCGTCCAACTGCACACTTCCCCGGGTTGGCGGTGAGCCCGGCCCGCCTCAGCGACTCCAGCACCGCGTCCACCCGCCGCACATGCTCCGCCCAGGTGGTGCTGTGGATGATTACATCGTCCAGGTACGCGGCCGCATATGAGGCATGCGGACGCAGCACCCGGTCCATGAGGCGCTGGAACGTGGCCGGGGCACCGAACAAGCCGAAGGGAAGCATGGTGAATTGGTACAAACCATACGGAGTGGAGAAAGCCGTTTTCTCTCTGGACTCTGAAGACAGGGGAATCTGCCAGTAGCCCTTAGTTAAATCCAGGGTCGTAAAAAAACGTGCAGTGCCCAGCCGGTCCAGGAGTTCGTCGACCCGGGGCATTGGGTAGGCGTCGAATCGTGACACGTCGTTTACCTTGCGGTAGTCCACGCAGAACCGCACAGTCCCATCCTTCTTGGCCACCAGAACGATGGGGCTGCACCAGGCGCTGTTGGACTCTTCTATTACCCCCATCTCCAACATAGCCGCTAATTCCTCCCGAACCACTTTTCTTTTGTGTTCGGGTAGTCTGTAGGGTCGTGACCTCACCGTCACCCCCGGGGGGGTCTCGATTCGGTGCATTATCAGGTCGGTGCGGCCTGGCCGGGGGGAGAACACATAAGCAAACCGCTTCTGCAACTGGGCAATGTCCGCTCTCTGGTCCTCAGAGAGATGACCCTCACACGGGAGCGGGGTGGGATTAGTTGCTTTTGGCACCTCCGGCCCCAGGTCCTCTCTTTCCGATACTGTGGAAATCAGAGAAACAGACTCCGCCTCCCTCCAGGGTTTCAGGAGGTTGAGGTGGTATATTTGTGTAGCCCCGCCCCTGTCAGACCGCACCACCTCATAATCAACATCCCCCACCCGGCGTGTGACCTCGAAGGGCCCTTGCCACTTAGCCAGGAGTTTTGAGTTGGAAGAGGGAAGTAATACAAGTACCTTTTCTCCCGGTGTGAATTCTCGCAGCTTGGCCCCTCTGTTGTACAGCCGTTGTTGTCGTTCCTGGGCCTGGAGCAAATTCTCCCGTGACATCCTCCCCAGTGTGTGGAGCTTTGCTCGCAGGTCCAGGACGTACTGGATCTCGTTCTTTCCGGGGCTCGGACCTTCCTCCCAGCTTTCTTTAATAAGGTCCAGCACCCCTCTTGGTGACCTGCCAAACAGAAGCTCAAAGGGAGAAAATCCCGTGGAGGCCTGGGGGACCTCCCGGACTGCAAACAACAGAGGGTCAAGCCATTTGTCCCAATTACGTTCATCGTCGCTAATAAATTTACGAATCATGGACTTCAGCGTCCTATTCATCCGCTCTACCAACCCGTCGGTCTGGGGGTGGTACACACTCGTGCGGACGGACTTAATGCCCAGTAACCCGTAAAGTTCTCCCAGTGTGCGCGACATGAACGAGGTGCCCTGGTCTGTTAGAATCTCTTTCGGGATTCCAACCCGGGAGATGACCTGAAACAGAGCCTGCGCGACGCTCTTTGCAGAGATATTGCGCAATGGCACTGCCTCCGGATACCGGGTTGCGTAATCCACGAGGACTAACACAAAGCGGTATCCGCGTGCGCTCCGGTGAAATGGCCCGATGAGGTCCATGCCGATGCGCTCGAACGGAACCTCCACCAACGGTAGCGGCCGCAGCGGGGCACGTGGTATGGCTGGTGAATTAACCAATTGACACTCCGGGCAGGACGCACACCAGCGGCGCGCGTCCGCCCGGATGCCTGGCCAATAAAATCGGGCCATTATCCGGTCTAGTGTTTTCCCGTATCCCATGTGACCCGCCATCGGATTATAGTGAGCCGCCTGGAAAACCATTTCCCGGCGGCTTTTCGGTACTAACAACTGGGTGTTTTCCTGCCCTGTTCGAGTGTCACGACTCACTCTATACAGTCTGTCCCTAATCAATGAGAAGTGCGGGTACGACTGTGCTGCGTCAGGGCGCACCAAATGACCATCAATTCTTATCACTTGGTCGTAGGCTGAGCGTAGAGTATCGTCACGAGACTGCTCGAGTGGAAAATCTTCCATGGAGCGGAACTCGGGAACCGCCGGGGTCTCCTCGGGAGGCTCCGCCGGTTCCCCCTCTTCCCCGGCGGCGTCGGACGACCTCGCGTCACCGCTGAGCACCGCACACATACCGCATGTCCCTGTCGGTCGTGAACGCACCCCCGCAGCCTGCCCCATTAGCGTGTTAAATCCCTCCCAATCCGTTCCCAAAATTACGGGGTGCGTCAGGTGGGAGCTAACCGCGACCTTTATTCTATATTTTTTCCCCCTGAACCGAAGTTCGACGGACACTATGGGATACTCGTGAATGTCCCCGTGCACACACCTTATTTTCACCCGCGACGCTTCTACCAATGCCCCTGGCCGAACCAGGCTCTGGTGTATCATGGACTGCGAACAGCCCGAATCCACCATCGCCTGGCGTGTACCCCCCTGGATTCTTACCGGAACGCGGTACGTCGCTCCCGGGCCGGGGGAGGGTGATGGAGCGCCGGCAACCCGGATCACCTGCCCCACCTCCATCAGCGGGCACTCCCTCCGCAGATGGCCGGGCTGCCCACACTTCCAGCACTCCTGCCCTGGCGTTTGAGAACCTCCGGGTGGGTCAGGAAGAGTGTCGGCCCCGGTCGGTGCTGCGTGGTCGGCCCCCCTGGTACGAGCTGGTGACCGCGGCGTCGGCCAGGGCCACCCTGCCGCCGGCTGCTGGGTCCTCCTTCGCAGCGTGGTGACCGGCTGCGGCGGCGCGGGCGGGCGCCCGGCGTCGCCCCGTCCGCCGGGGTGGACCGCCAGGTGATCCTCTGCCAGGGTGACCGCGGCCTCCAACGTCGCCGGACGGTGGTACTGGACCCACGACGAGGTCCGCGGCGGGAGCCCCTGCAGAAACTGCTCCGCCACCACCTTCTCCACCACCGCCGGTGCGCCACCCGCGCCCTCCGGCTGCAGCCACCTGTTGGCCGCGTCCCGTAGCCGCTGAGCAAAGGCGAACGGACGGTCCTCCGGACCCAGCCTCGCCTCCCGGAAACGCCGCCTGTGGTCCTCGGGGGAGAGCCCCAGCCGGTCCATGATGGCCCTCTTTACCCCGGCGTAGTCCTGTCTTGCCCCGGGCGGCAGACCCAGGGCAGCTGTCTGCGCCTCTCCGGTCAGTAGTGGCAGCAGGCGGATTGCCCGTTCGTCCGCCGGCCACCCGCATGCCTCCGCCATCGCCTCGAACATTTCCAGGTACGACTGTACCTCGTCCGCCGGCGTCATTTTATGCAGCACCACCCCCGCGTACGCCGGGGGACCCGGTACCGGTGCTGCCGCGGCTGGCCGGGCCACGAGCTGCTCCAACACCCGGGTCTGCCGATCCGACTGGGCTTGGAGCGCCCCCAGAAAGTGCCGGTTGACCTCGGCCTGCTCCCGCTGCATCGCGGCGATCTCTCCCAGCATCCGCCCGAGCGCGATCGCCGGCTGCGCCATCCCCTCCGCCTGCTGATCGCCGGGTTCCATACCTAGTTGGGCGCCACTGTAAGGTGTGGGTGCGTGGGGTTGAAGACACGGCACAGGACCACAGGGTGGTGGGTTTCACAAAATGCTTTTTATTCGCACAATTCATTAATTAATTCGCTCGCTCGGTCGGTCGGTCCGTCTCCCTTCTCCCTCCTCGCTCGCCTCACTGTTTATAGGGGCGAGAGGAGACCCGTTAATTCCCCCCAGCTGGTTGCCAAGTGTTTCCACCTGGCACTGTTCCCCGAGCCACTCCCCCTCTCTCTCCCTCTGCAGCCGAGCCGAAACCACGCCCGCCACCACAGTGAGGTTTAGAGAAAGCTGTGAGAAGGTGATGGAAGGCTTAGTCTCTGATGATATACCATGAATATTCACATATATGGATCTCTGTGTCTACGTTGTAGTCGATGGACGTGAACATGTTTCTTCCTCCAAAGTGGGTCGTGACAGAAACACTTTAAGAACCACTGATTTCATCTAAAGACCTTTGTGATGAAAAGATATCCAGAGCTTCACGCTTGATGGAATGTTGTAACATCCATTAAACAACATTCTCCATCATTCAAGCAAATATTACTGTGTTACTAACAGATTATATTCAGCAGCCCGACTCACGGATTTGGGGGTTTTGCATTTGGAATGAAGAAATGTCTCTATAGCGCCCCCTAGAAATTGGACCACTTAGTACCACAGTAGGACAGTTTCCCCCCCGATGCCCGACTGACTTGAAATTCACCAAGTTCACCTGTTCTCTAGAACATGTTCTACAAAAAGGTCCATCATGGCGTTTAAATGCTTCTACTTAGATTTTACGCCATTTAGAATTTAGATAAAAACACACTTTTGCCAACTCCTCCTAAACGCTGATTCTGATACTCACAAGAGTTTCTTTTGATGATTATTGGTTCAATGTCATCAGAAATCATATAAACTTGTTGATATCTTGTTTTCATAAGTTAGGACCAATGAGCTTCTAAGGGACGTGGTTTAATAAGTCAACACACTTAACTTCCAAATGACCACCATCTTTGTAGCATATGTAAATATTGCCCCCTAAACAGGCCCTAATGATCAAACATGATCTAATCTGCTCCGTATGTCTCTTATGCCACGACATCCTTAACCTGTACACATCCATGTGATCATTTTAATCCTGGTCATAGCGCCACCTAGAGGCAATGAGAAGTTACCTGTTGTTTTCCCTGCTCCTCACACATCAACCTGATCCCTCTCTAATGCTGTGAGACCTAAAAGAGACACGAGACCTTGATGATGTTAAAGATAAAGTTTGCAAAGCGTCGTTCCCGGCATCGCTCCATGTGGTTAACGACGACTGACTCACGGACGCGATTGTAGACGTGTGGTGCGTTTGATTTGAGGCTGGAGATGGTTTATATCTTCAACAAGTGAAAGGTGCTCAAAGTTATGGCTCACAGGTACAGACCGATTCAAGGTGTGTAGTGAGGGAGGGACTGGACCAACACACAGGAAGTACAGGACACATAGATGATGTCACTGATGGACTCACCTGAGCAGGTGAGATCCACGGTGGAGGAAGTGGAACCTGACCTTAAACACTCCCTCACAGCAGATCCAGACTGAAGACAGTCAGAGTCAATCCACCACACAGATCTCTCTGAGGACTCCTTTCTGTCTCTGATAGAAACAGCAGAGCCACAGTCCAGATCTCTACAGAGAACATCTGCTCCCTTCAGGTTCCATCCATAGTAATCTACTGGTCTCCATTCTCCTTGATGTTTCACCTCCAGGGTTCCTTCACAGCGACTGGCTCCTCCCACCAACCTTAAAGGTACTGAACCTAAACAAGAGAGTCGTCAGTAGAAGAACAAAGTGAGTTTCAGTAGAACAGAAATGAAGCAGATCAAAGCTGCAGCTCCTCTTCTACCTGAGCAGGTGAGTCCAACAGCTTTACCAGGTGAGCAGGTGTTTCTCTCTGAGCCTGAGCTTCTACAGTCCAGGAGAGCAGACTCATGGCCTCCACACTGGAACCCTTTGGTCCACATTGGAGCCTCCACTTCTCCATAGAGCGCCCCCTGGAGGACTGAAGGAGCCCCACAGCCAAGCTCCCTACAGACCACCTCTGCACCCTGCTGGTCAAAGTTCTCTTCACACACTGAGGACCACTGGTTAGACTGGTTAGACCTCACCTCCAGTCTGCCTGAGCACAGACCAGACCCATTCACCAGCCTGATGGAGCCTGGAGAGAAGACAGAAGATGAGAGACACACATTAAAGACACTAAAAAGCATCTCATTAACGTCTTGTTTCTCTGAGAAGATCTGTATGGAAGTAAATCTGTGTCATCGGGGTTTGAAATAAAAAGGTGATTGAATTTCTAGCACTGAATATTTATGCATTGAAATAATGTATCTGAATGTTTAAAACACTAAAATACTGAAAAAAATTCAACCTAAAAAAAATCATTCTTAAAATATTCAGCCGCAAAGAAAATTCAGCCGTGAGACACCAACATCTGGGACACTAAGGAAGAGCAAACAATTCTAGATTCAAGATCAGGAGCGTGCGTCAAGCTGAAGGAGCGAGCACCCAAAACACCTTCGAATTGTTTCCACGTCCAATAATAACGGGGCTTTAACTCCTCTTTAATTTGGGAAGAAGAGACAGAGAGGAGTCCTTGAATTTCACCCTCCTGCACATCCAAAGCCATTGTTTACACACACACACACACACACACACACACACACACGACCCCGCCCCCCATGTCACTCACATGCCGCATTCACTGGACAGGCACACAGTAGGAAACCAGAACATCAGAACATTGTCCCACACAGCAGATAACAGTGATGTCGCTACGATATAAAACTCATGGGCCGAACCAACATTAAACTTCATATTAAGGGGGGGGCACAAAATGTCGTCCAGAGGGCCGCAGGCCGCTAGTTTGAGACCCCCGCTCTAGAGGGTGAATAAGTGATTCATCCTGGATACACTACTGTCATAGATGATGTCACAGATGGACTTACCTGAGCAGGTGAGATCCAGGATGGAGGAAGAGTAAAATGATAATAAACATTCACTCAGAGCAAATCCAGACTGAAGACAGTCAGAGTCAATCCACCACACAGATCTCTCTGAGGACTCCTCTCTGTCTCTGATAGAAACAGCAGAGCCACAGTCCAGATGTCTACAGAGAACATCTGCTCCCTTCAGGTTCATTCCATCGTAATCTACTGGTCTCCATTCTCCTTGATGTTTCATCTCCAGTGTTCCTTCACAGCGACTGGCTCCTCCCACCAACCTCACTGATCAGAAACAAGTCATCAGTAAATAAATACTTTTCATTTAACGTTGACCTCTGACTCCTCTTCATTGGATCTTTACTTCTCTCTTCTGTCTCTAGTTACCTGTTGATGTGGGATTTCCTTCAGCCTGGAGTTCTGGAACCATAAACAGTGAATGTCATTAAAGTCCTGAGTATGTGATTGAGCTTGTGTACAACTTTCATCAGTTGTTACATTACAGTTTTTCTCGATTCTTTACACACAAATCCTGGTACTTGACACACAATGAGCACAACATGTAACTCATGCATCAACCCCCTGAACCAATTCTGCTAAACTACAAGCACAATTCTTGCTTTACACTCAATTTGCAGTTCTAAAACACACTTTTTTCAAAGCACTACACACAATTCTCTCCATTCTCTGCACAATTTTCATGAAGAAAATGTTGTTTTCACAAGAAAAACACTGTCATTCAAAATTCTAAAGTCCATTGCTCTACTAAGCACACTGACTCGTCACATGGGAGAACACCTGTCACACAGTGTTACAATTAGGAACCAGAGCTTCAGCATAAAAGGGCAACAGGTGAGCTCTTCTGTTTTGGAGCAATGGATGACAACATTAGAAACAGAGCCAGAGGAGTGAGAGGAAGAGGAGGAGGACGAGGAGGACGAGGAGGACCAAGGACCGTAAACTCTGATGAGATCTGAGTCACTTTGGTTGACCAAAGCTATGGAGGAATTCTTCTCTGCCTGGAGATGGAAAGTGTTTGACCCCAAACGCACACCCCCCTTCTCTAAGCCAGTGTTTCTCAACTGGTGGGTTCGTGACCCACCAGTTGGTCGCGGGCCTTTGCATGGGTTTGTCATTTGAGAACAAAATACCATTTTGAGAAGAAAATGACATTGTTTTGAATGTAAAGTTTCATTTTGCAGGAGTATTGAGGGGTTTTGCCCATTGTGTGTGTGTTTTTAGATTTGTGTGTAGAGTTCTGAGAGTATGAGGCTTTAAGAAAATGTGTCTAAACAATCGAGAAAAACTGTAATGCACAACTACGTGAACAGAATGACACACACACACACACACACACACACTCACACACACACATACACACACACACATACACACACACACACGCACACACGCAGTTTTGGGAAAGTTCACTTTCTACATGAACTAGTTCAAAGTTCAGTTCACACATTTTAAAATGAACTAGTTCAGTTCATAGTTCAAACTTAAATATTTGAACTAAGTTCACAGTTTAAACTAGTTCAGTTTTTTTCCCATGTTGCTGCAAACTATTATTTTTCTAAATTATTGCCACAGCCCAGAACCACAGACAGCAATTATTTGATCAGTTTTAACCCTGAAGCTATGCATCAGATTTCATCTTCATATCCAGTTTTGAATCCTTATCCAACCAGGGTTCACATCAGCATTGAGGGGACATTGCTGCTTTAATGTTGCTTTAATTCACTCCACACTAGCAGCAGCTGCAGCGTTCCCCCCTACAGTACATTCTCAAACACATGCTGCTTCAATGGTCTTTTTAAAATAAGAAATAAAAACACGACAGTTATCATTAAGGTGTAAATGTTTATAAAGAAAGGTCAGATTCCTCCATCCTCACCGACCTTGTCAGTAACTTCATAAAACTCATTTAAATTATTATACGCCGTCTCTTTGTTACACGCAGCTGTCGCCTCCATGCATTTCATTTTGATGACGCTGTCCCCCCCCCCCCCCCCCTCGCTCTCTTTGCTAAGTTACGAATGACGCAAGCGCGTAAGTGCGAGCCCCAAATCCTCATTGAAAATGCATTGAAGGCTCGATTTTCGAAAAGAAAAGTTTTAACATGAGAGTGAACGGGAGGATGCTTGGGCGCGCCACCATTTGAAACGTGACCTGAATCTGACGAATCTGATTGGACAATGACAGATAAAATGTCTAGAACACTGAAAACTACTTTTGCTGTGATAGAATTTGTTGAACCCCCCCCTCTTTCTCCCAGTTGGTGGGACGTTGCCCAAATCGCCCCCATTACAGCATCCGCCCCTGGTCCAAAGGTAAAAAGACATGAGGACACGTCCCAACATGTCCTCCTCCCACCGTGACACACAACAACAACAACAACAACACGCATTGTGTGTCCTTCAGTATGACATACACACACACACAGAGACACACACACACTCACAGAGACACACACACACTCACACACACACAGCGACCAACAATAAAAACACACACTGCTGAACATGAAGGCCTTCATTCAGACACATTGATCCATTCAATATGAAGCTATAAATAGATTATTGGAACATAGAATCCACCCGTCGTCTTATTGGTGAAAACATCGATCACAGCGTGTAAAACGGGTCTAAAATCAGTGACGTCATTTTGACTTTGAATTTGGCGGCGATTCCGTTTCCAACGTAGCTGGTGAAGTGACGTCATGTGTGGATTTTAATTGGTCCATGTTTGATACGTAACGTAGAGGATTACTGCCATCACCTGTTTACGCTTAAAGGCACAGCAGAGTTGTGCTTTTTGACGAACATGTTGAAATGTTCAGGTTCAAAGTGCTCAAAAACTCACCTGAACTTTAGTGGACGTATATGCTGACATTTACACTATTAAACAAGTAACTGTAATACAGACCATGAAGTGTGTGTGTTCAGGACAAATGTGAAAATATAAGAAAGAGTCCTACCTGAGCTCCATAGCAACAGCAGCAGCATCAACAGGTGATCCATGACGACCAGGTAGACGCCTGTCTCTGTGCGTCTGTCTCTCTGCGTCTGTCTCTCTGCGTCTGTCTCTGTGCGTCTGTCTCTCTGCGTCTGTCTCTCTGCGTCTGTCTCTGTGCGTCTGTCTCTCTGCGTCTGTCTCTCTGCGTCTGTCTCTGTGCGTCTGTCTCTGTGCGTCTGTCTCTCTGCGTCTGTCTCTCTGCGTCTGTCTCTGTGCGTCTGTCTCTCTGCGTCTGTCTCTGTGCGTCTGTCTCTCTGCGTCTGTCTCTCTGCGTCTGTCTCTGTGCGTCTGTCTCTGTGCGTCTGTCTCTCTGCGTCTGTCTCTCTGTGTCTGTCTCTGTGCGTCTGTCTCTCTGTGCGTCTGTCTCTGTGCGTCTGTCTCTGTGCGTCTGTCTCTGTGCGTCTGTCTCTCTGCGTCTGTCTCTCTGCGTCTGTCTCTGTGCGTCTGTCTCTCTGCGTCTGTCTCTGTGGGTCTGTCTCTGTGCGTCTGTCTCTCTGCGTCTGTCTCTGTGCGTCTGTCTCTGTGCGTCTGTCTCTCTGCGTCTGTCTCTCTGCGTCTGTCTCTGTGCGTCTGTCTCTGTGCGTCTGTCTCTCTGTGTCTGTCTCTGTGCGTCTGTCTCTCTGCGTCTGTCTCTCTGCGTCTGTCTCTGTGCGTCTGTCTCTCTGCGTCTGTCTCTCTGCGTCTGTCTCTCTGCGTCTGTCTCTGTGCGTCTGTCTCTGTGCGTCTGTCTCTCTGCGTCTGTCTCTCTGCGTCTGTCTCTGTGCGTCTGTCTCTCTGCGTCTGTCTCTCTGCGTCTGTCTCTCTGCGTCTGTCTCTGTGCGTCTGTCTCTGTGCGTCTGTCTCTCTGCGTCTGTCTCTGTGCGTCTGTCTCTGTGCGTCTGTCTCTCTGCGTCTGTCTCTGTGCGTCTGTCTCTCTGCGTCTGTCTCTGTGCGTCTGTCTCTCTGCGTCTGTCTCTCTGTGCGTCTGTCTCTGTGCGTCTGTCTCTGTGCGTCTGTCTCTCTGTGTCTGTCTCTCTGCGTCTGTCTCTGTGCGTCTGTCTCTGTGCGTCTGTCTCTGTGCGCCTGTCTCTCTGCGCCTGTCTCTGTGCGTCTGTCTCTCTGCGTCTGTCTCTGTGCGTCTGTCTCTCTGCGTCTGTCTCTCTGCGTCTGTCTCTGTGCGTCTGTCTCTGTGCGTCTGTCTCTCTGCGTCTGTCTCTGTGCGTCTGTCTCTGTGCGTCTGTCTCTCTGCGTCTGTCTCTGTGCGTCTGTCTCTGTGCGTCTGTCTCTCTGCGTCTGTCTCTCTGCGTCTGTCTCTGTGCGTCTGTCTCTGTGCGTCTGTCTCTGTGCGTCTGTCTCTCTGCGTCTGTCTCTCTGCGTCTGTCTCTGTGCGTCTGTCTCTCTGCGTCTGTCTCTCTGCGTCTGTCTCTGTGCGCCTGTCTCTCTGCGTCTGTCTCTCTGCGTCTCTCTGATGGTCTCGTGTTGTGTCCTCAGTTTATCTCCTCATACCAGAAGAGGAGGAGCTTTGCTGATACTGGTCTTTAGTTTTTAGATCTTATTCACACGCCTCTTAAATGCGTTTCTGTCATTATTTGTCCTGTATTAATTATAAGACCATGTTCCTATGAGATTAGTGTCTAGTGTTACATCTATATCTCTCATAAATAGATATAAGTGCGTATCCTAAACTGATGAAGAATAAACAGTTTAATGTCTTTGGCTCTGACCTAAAGGACCCCCCCCCCACCAGTTCTATGCAGGACTTACAGACATGTCTCTGTCTTCAGAGCTTCACTGAGCACATTTGAGTTGAGGTCCATGTGAGAGCTGGAGGTGGACCAAGGTCTCACTAGCTGCAGGGATGGAGAGGAGAGGCCTTGGTTTGCAGCTGAAGTAGCAGCGCCCTGTTCTACAAGAAGGCCCCACTAACAGTGAGCTGATGAGTTCCTTTAGTGAGGATTCACTCTAAATAAGAGTTCATCCTCATAAAGACAAAGGAAGACACCCTGGGACCAGAAAGAAGGACAAGAGGAGCAAGTAGTAGGACTCAAAGACATCTAAAGGCCTCACTGAGCTTGTGTGGAAGACACTAAGAACCCAAGTAGTGATTTGACCTCAACAGGGTCCCCACCACAGGGTCACTAATGGTTGTGCTTCATGTGTTTAGTTCACACAGATCTCATGGGATGTATTAATCACCTCCTCTTCTTCTGTCCATCTGCTTATTGTTCATAGTTAGATGTGTAGATGTTGAGGATGGTCTGCAGGCTTCATGATGGTGAACATGAAGGAAGGAGGGAATGGAACCTGATTCCTTCATCTCACAAGCTAATGAGCACAATCGGACCCTGATGCACAGAAACACTGTTATAATGGAGTAAATGACTTTACAGAGCACAGATGCTGGGCTCTCCATCACATGACCAAAGCACTAGAACATGAGGTGGAACAGGGAACACGTGTTGATGGGTCACTTTGCTGCTGTTTCCCTACTGATCAACATCAGAGTCCTTCTTAGCTTGTGTTACTTTACTAATGAAGAGAAGGACTTTTGTGTTTCACAACCTGAACTGCAGTTCTGTGAAACTGATCATATCTCATTTTACAAGAAGCTGCTGACCGCCTAAAGATTAGAGGCCCGTTTCCATGACGACCAGAGATGTTCCTATGACATGGATGGTATCAGTAAGTAGCTGTAACAGCATCAGCTGCAGCTACTTCCTGCTTCTACTTTAACTGATCCAATCACAGGATGTTTTTCGTCTTTTTGGCACTAAAAATGTAACATGATAAAAAGTCTTAAACTACTATATGGACATTTACTTGTGGGGATAAAGAAGAACCACTGTGAGTGCTATGATGTGTTAAAATGAGTTTATATGTTACTGGTGAATAAATATCTCAATATTAAACAGCAAAAAAAAGTTTGTTTCTAAAAAAAATCCCTTTAAATGCTGTAAAACATTGAGGCACGAGGCAGAAAGCACATGCACGTGATGTGTCCCTGTGTGTGGACAGTGCACGTGTCTCACGGTGACACAGTGAGGATAAACTACTCTAGAGGAGGCTTTTGTGAAGGCCTCACTGCCCGACACGGGAAAGTCAAATCATGTGTTTTTGTCTTCCTCGGGTTGCCGTAGGCCGATCTGCTTCATTCCACCACTCGCCTGAGTCGTCTGATCTCACTGAATACGACCAAGTGACAGCTTCCCCACACACTCACTACACTAAATGTCCATGCTCCATGTTTCTGATTGGCCGCAAACATTGACTACAGTCATTTTTAAATCTTTTACTTAAATGTATCATTATATATGCTTTATTATACACTATAAGACACTCTTGTTTGGCATAGTTTAATATAAACTGTATCACTATATTCAGGGTCATCTGCTGATGCTGTTTGATGTGTTTGTTGCTATGGTAACATTTAGCATCAAAGAAATTGTTGGACTTATTTGCATCGTGTATTTATTTTATTAATACTACACGGACTAAAGTTGCCTTGAGAGTATTTCCAATAGATCATTTTATATTGTAGCCAGGACTCTAATGCTTCAAACCAGGTGAACCATTCACATTTTTTTCATGATGAGAACCCATAATGTCGGTTCTGGTTCGGTTCTGACCCGTTTTATTTTGTGTCCCTTTGTCCATATGGGAGACTTTAGGGTGGATGACAATAACTGGTGCAGTCTGTGTGTAACGGACTCACTCAGCTCACCGGCTTCATGTTTCTCTGTTAAACTTTAGTTCTTCATCAAGCTGCAGGAGGTTTTCAGCTCTGAACCCATTGGTCCGTGTGACCGTCAATCAGCTGATCAACATCTCTGTGAGCTCATCCAGCCTCCTTCCTGTGTGAGTGTAGAGCAGGAAAGTACCAGAACAAGATCTAAGAAGAGTTTCTCAAGAAAAGTTTAACACATCAACAAATGTTTCTTTATGGAAAACATGTTTGTATTTTGTCTTGTTTCTTTAACATGAAAATAAACTTTTGACATTTCAGTTTGGAATTCTTATTTTTTAGTGGGTTTTAAACATTTATGTCATTTATATGTACCTTTCTGAATGAAGCATTGAATCCAGAATCATCTTCATCTCATGAAGTGTTCTAAATGAGAAGCTCCCCCATGTTGAAATGACCTCAGCGCCTCCCGTTGGGCCTCTAGATGCAAAGTGGATGGAGCGGCTCGGACTGGAAGCTGGTGGACTTCAGACTCCCCGACGTGGTCAAATATGTTCTAACATGGTCTTATGCTAAAAGAGTGATAATTGTCTGTATTGAAGCAATGTGTGAAAAGCAGGATGATTCCAAAGTGTCCTTTTGCAGCCGTGTAGGAAGGAAGGAGGCGAGTCAACGTGCTTTCACACAAACGCTCAAACAAAGCCACTCTGTCACCTCGACTGGACCTCGGTTCATTCCTCACTTGCTTTGTGACTTTTGACATCTGCTCCCAGATGGTTTAGAGTTTAGGGTTCCAAGCCTCTCGTGGCCACCTGCCGCTGGGGATGACCTTCGTGTGTGTGAATAAAAACTCAGCGCTTTGACTGCTGGGAGACGCCATCTCCACAGAGCACCGTGATACGGGTTTGTGTGTTTGACCTCCTGCTTGGAAGCAAGAAAAGGACTTTTAGGCCTTTGATCGTTCATCAAGACTAGAAACAAATCCTTCTCTTCTCCCAAACTACTTTTATTGAAACATTCCACAACAATTTGGGTCACAAACAGGACGCGCTGACCGTCCATCAGGCTCTTGGGACGGAGGAAGAGGCCTTTTCCAGGATCACCAGCTGAAGATCCTGCCTCATGTCTCCTTACAAGAGACAAAGGAGACCAAAGGAGTCCTGATTGACGTCACATGTGTCCACAGAAAAATCATTTATTTCTACACACTGAAATTCCAATTATGAAAAAGGGTAAAAAGTACCATAACGAAGACGGATGACTGATCAAGTGGTTTTTATAGTTTGGGGGAGACGATTATTTTTAGCATTTGGGTATTTTTATTTTCAGTGTTGTACGTGATTCTGGGATATTTCCAATGCGTCATTTCATGTGAAAGTAGATCGGATTGTGTGCGATAAAGATTTCACACGGAACAAATCCCCCGAGATGGTGACGCAGGTCGCTCGACTACGCAGGTAAAATAAGACGGTTGTTATTGAGCAGTATGTGAATTCTACTAAAGTAACTGACACCGTGGTGACATCTAAACGCATTTTGAGTCGGGGTTTTGCAAAGTTGTTCTTGTTTAAAGAAACTACGCCTTGCGGTGACGACTGTGTTGTAATAAGATCACCGGTTGGGTCCACGCCACTAAAAGATGGGGCCGCAAAACACACGGACCCCTCGGGTCCAGTTGTGTATAAGATGCAGCAGAAACACGGGGAAACACGTGCAGTGTCTCCCGTACTGGACCAAAGAGTTTGGCTTTCCAGAAAACGGCTCGTTACGTGCCGCTAAACTTCAAATGTTACGAGGGGATTGGGAGGCAAACACATGCCGATCCGCAGCAAGACCCACAACAAGCAGGTCCCACAACACACCACGTGATGGACAGGAGTCGGGGAGGAGGAGGCTGCATGTGAGGGGGAGACGGCATCCATGCTGAGACCAGGGCGCCCAAATGCCCCTTAAAACACGGACTCGCCAAATGGGATAGTAAACATTTCTGATGATTTGCATATAGACAATTATCAGTTAAAGTATTTCAAACATAAACATGTTTATTTCTCATAAACATCTCCTCCAGTTCTTCTTCTGTTGGGCATCACAAGTGCAATATGTCTCTAGGCCTCACTGTGCGGCCTGATCTAGTGGGAGTGCAGTCACGTGGTTGTTTTGAACCTGCAGGGTCTTGCTGTACGGATCGATGCTCAGTTTCCTCAGGCTCCATCTGGTGGTTGTTTGGTGGAAGTACCCGGTCTGCGTCACGTTCACACGTCTGCAGGAGGTGACGCCGGTTACGCCTGAGCACGTGACCTCCATCAGTGTAGATGTCGTAGGACCTGTGGGTACCTGCTGGTTCCCGTGGCTCCTTCTGGAACACCTGCTGCTTGTGTAACACCCTCAAAGACTCACGTTGGATGTGTCTTCATCCACCTTTATTTGTTCATTGAAGGTTCCTGTAAAACATGAAAACACACATCAGCGCAACAGCGCCAACTGTCGGTTGTTCTTCTGCTGAGAACCGGATGAAGCCGGTTCCGCGGGAGCTAGCTTAGATGTAGCCACCGCCGTTTGTAGCGCGCTGCTGTCATCACCGCTCTTATGCCAGCCTCAGAGGCAGCAAGGACAAATTATCATCATTCACAAATCCTCTATTATTTCCATCTATCGTTCTCCAGTTCCTGACATTTACATCAAAATGCTCAGCCTGTAAACTTAAAACTCTCTGTTCCCTTTAGGGCACCAAGGCACTTAGTGGACTACACATTCAACAACACATTGAACATCTACACATTGAAAAACACCTTTGTTTTCCATATTCTTGTGTCGTTGAGTTCTTTTGTGTGTGCATGGGTGCATCTTCATTCAGCCTTGTACTTCAACGTCCCTTACAGTCCAGGGGCGCCACAAGGTGTGACCTGACTGAAGTGTTTATGTTTATGCTCCCACCACAGACGGCTTGCCCCCTTCCTCATATGTCAGCATCCTTGGCGGACGCCGCTCTCTTTGTGGGCGGGTAGTCACAGGTCGCAGGTCAGGTTCCTCATGCGAGGCTTGGACTGAGTCTGGTTGTGATCCCTTTGAAGAGATCAGCAGCGCTGTTCCCTCCAGTTTCCAATGTTACAAGAGAAGGAGCCTTCACCCCCAATGGAGGCGAGCTAAGACGCCTTCGATGCTTTAACGTTACTGCCCCCTCCAGGGAGAAACGCCCGCCCCCCCAGTACAAGCAGCGTGTCCGCTGTAGAATTCCTCCTCGATGAGTAGGTCTCACCTAGTAGGTGTGAAAAGGGGGATTTGTAGAGTATTAAATATAATCATGCATGCAAGGGACTTAGACTAATTAGAGGAACGCCGGACCGGAAGGCTGCAGATCCTACACTGTAAAAAAAAAAGAGGTTTTTGTTCATTCAATTTCCCTAAGTCAGTTCAACTAAAAAGTTGAGTGGTGATCCACTTATAAATTCAACTGCAATAGTGTGAGCAACACAGATTTCGCAGTTGACTCAACTGTATAGACGTGTGGCCCCTGCAAAAGCGCGTAGGAAACCCCACGCAGCCACCAGCGGCTGAGCCTACAGCAGGGCTATTCAATTACAAATCCAGTTGGGCCAGATTTTTAAATCGAGAAAGGTTAGTTGGGTCATTTCAGCGGCGAAGCAAATTTTAAAACCAACACAAACAAATTTATTGAAAAACATTTATTAATTGTTTCTCTTTTGACTTTGGTCAGTTTGCACAGCAAAGGGTGCATAAAAAACAAAAGAGCTAACTGAACAGAATCTGAGGTAGCTCCTACTTTTTCCACTTACAAAAGAAAAGAAACTGACCTAGGCACCTCTTGCCTAGGCCTACCTAGGCTACATATCCGACCTATCTGAGTGCATAAAACTAAAAAGTGCACAGTAAGCAATTCACAATAACAACATAAAACGTTTCCTTTTGAAATAAAATAAACATCTTGCTCAAATTCGACCCATGCAGGAACATCTCAAAGTGCATAAAAATAAAAAGTGCACAGTGTGAGATGTGGGGTTCTCTGTGTGTGTCTTCTTGTATTTACTTTTTAGCTTGTAGAATAGATGTCCGCTTGTAGGACAGATGGCGTGACCGGATCGGTCCTTATAAGGCAGACAATGTGAAAGGTGGAAGAGAGAGCACAGGAATAAATGAAGATAAAATATTATCTGAGATAAAACACCTGCGACCGAAGGGAGAGCCAGTTTGAACCCATTTTCAGGGCAAGGCCGAAGGCTGCAGGAGAGAGTACCAGACACTCATTGTTCGGGGAAGGCGTTTGTTACAGAAGGATGAACTGGGTTGAACCAACGTTCAAGGGCACCAGAGGGATTAAAACAGGTCAGAGTCAGAAGGCAGGCGGACTTTGGAAGGGATTTGCTTGCGATGCGTATTTCATTGTCTCCAGATATATCTGCGGAGAATTGCTCATGTACAACTTTTTCTCTTCTAAATAAATGTTAAACTTTTTAACTAATCTCCTGTAGTGGATTCTTCTAGTCAACCAACTCGGGTGGATAAGGAATATCCTAACAACAGTATTCACAACTTTAACTAACTACACAAGCTGCACACTGAGGGAACATATTTTACACATCCCACATTATATTGATGTAGGCTACATTTACTCTGCTGACTTAGTGGGAGAAGTGACATTTTTTGTTTTGAACGAGAGCAGTGACTTTAGGCTCGTAAGTTGTCAATGCAAATCCGGAGGCATTGATGGACAGTCCGTCAATCAGGGAGCAACGACAGTTGCTTTTTATGGAGTTCATGTGTGAAAAACCTGACTCACATGTGTATGTTGATCCAAACATACTGAGGATGACGATCGCTACTTTCTTAATGTTAGGGAACTGATGTACGTTGACATCTGTCCAAAACATTGCGGGCCCGTTAGTGCAAAGCTGCTGTGTCATGGTTACCGATGACTGCATGTCAACAAGTTCGAGTGTGAATTTGCCCTCGTCACTGGAAGGAACCACGTCCTTTGCCCGGGCGGATAAGTCCCCTTCTATTGCAACAGTGAACGGGTCTCTGGCAAAAACGGCCACCTCTGTGGGCAGAACAAGTCCATCCAATCGACCAGCAAAGTTCTTTTTCAGGCTCGCAATGAAATCTGTCATCACATCCGTGATTTCTGCGGGGGATGAGATGTATTTGCGGAGTGTCGGAAAATGGAGCATTCTGCTCAAATCAGTTGCGAAAAGGTCCAGTTTAACTTGGAATGCGCGCATCTGTCCCACAAGGTCGATGACAGTTTTGTCTCTGCCTTGTAGTCCCAAATTGAGATCATTCAGGTGTATGAAAGCAGGCATCAGCCATGAAGTTGTCGTCCAGTATACGACTCAAGTGCGTTTCTGCCTTTTTTTGCTTGCTGCTGCGGAGGAAAGTTATGATCTCCTCTCTGAGACCACAGAAACGCTCCAGTGCTTTGCCTTTGGACGGCCACCTCACGTCATTATGCAAAAGCCCCATCTGTCACAAGCATGCACACACACTTCATATCCAGACCATTGTCTTTAAAAAAAGCAGAAATTTTCCCAAAGACTATATCGCCAGTTGTGTGTCCTTCTAACGGCAGTAGGGTGAGCAGCTCCTCTCGGAAGCATTTGCCGTCAAAAAAACGGACATATATGCACAACTGAGCAGTATCAGTTTTGTCTGTGGACTCATCGACTGCTATAGACATAGTGTCAGCTTTCCTCAGGTCTCCTAACATCGTTTCATACACATCTGCAGCAAGAATTTCAACTCTCCGACTGTTGGAAGTATCTGACAGGGGTATGTTTGTTATAGCAGATGCCACGCTCGTTTTCATTTTATCGTCATTTATCACCTGATCCACGCTGGCCAGCATACAGTCCTTCACGGTTTCAGAGTCTGTGAATGGCCTTTTCTTTTTTGCCAATATCCAGGAAACACGAAGGGATGCTGCGGTAGCTCTTGGGCTGTAAATGACCGTACCATAGTAACACTGCTCCGGTTGTAAGATGCAATCAAACTCTGCACTTTTGCAGCCCTCTCTTGAGATCCCTCGGGAAAACTGGTGCGGAAAGTCTGGTGTTTTTCAGCGTGGTGCCGCCGCAGATTGTAATCTTCAAGTACTGCAACGCACTCATTACAAATTAAACACATCGGTTTGGCATTTGGATGTGGCGGTAAAATAAACAAGTATTTGTCAGTCCAGGCAGGGTTAAACCGACGGATTTTACGTTTCAGTGTTGAGAAAGACATATTGATAGTAATGTAGGCTACTGCCGGCACAGCACGCTCTGCATTGTTTACATGTTGGTAGTTTTGGCGGGACGCAGAATAACCAATCCCACTATGGCCACGCCAAGCCCCGCCCTACGAAGCAGTCAGGGGATGGGACCTGTACACGGACACCTGGCCAATCGTAGTGTGTGAATGCTATTGAAGGGCGGGTCTTGGCGTGGCCATAGTGGAGTGAAAATATCGCTGGCGGGACCCTATTTTCCCTTTTGTACTGTCTATTGCGGAACTACGGGCTGGGCCACTCTGAGGTTGCCTTCGGGCCGGATGTGGCCCGCGGGCCGCCACATGAATAGCCCTGTTCTACAGTGACACAAGAACACTCCATTTTGGATCAGGAGCTGCCAAGGTAAGAACGTTTCATCCTGCTTGTATTCATCGTTTGTTAAATTTAATCTTGAATAGGAAACTTGATAAATCGTACACATGGTTTACTTTGCTGCAGTAGTTTTAAGTGATTTAAAAAGCTATTGTTGATGGCCAAGTTTGCTTGCTAAGCTGTTAGTAAGCTAACATTAGACTATAAACTTGGCGTTTTATAGTTTCTCTATTGCTGAGTGTGTAATTTTCAGCTCATAAATATTTTTCAAGTAGAATTTGCCAATGATAGCGCATGAATATTAACTTAAATCACTGATGTTAGTGTCCTTTACCAGACTCTGTTAAAGGGCAATGATAACTTTTAGAATCCATCAAGTAAGACGTCAATTTCAGTTTAACACCAATAAATCACCTGAAAACAATTTAGCATAATTTTTAACAATATTTTTATTGAAACTAAATACTGCACAAACTAGGAAACTGTGTCTAGACTTGTCATCTTTTAGGAGCGTTAATGGGGGGGGGGTCATTCACGGGAAAAGCCTTTTGTAAACTCCTGTAATCTTGTGCTTGAGCTCGTCCTTTTCAGCGTTTTCACTACTAATTATTAACCAATCATCCAACCATGTGTTAATTAAGGTAACTTAACGTGCATTTGTGTAATTAGCTGAACAGAAATTCATAAATACCCGTTTTAAACGGAAAGTTTTGTCAGCACACAAAATGTTGTCTTAGCCAGCAAACGGTTGCTTTGGCTGTTCAGTTTTGTATGGAGGACAAAAAATGACTTAAGTATAAATACATAATGTATAAATAAATACAGGAATAAATAAATGTGTACATAAATAAATAAATGTATTAATTAATGTGTAAATAAATAAATGTGAAGATAAATATATGAACAAATTAATCAAAGTTGATAATAAAACAGGTCATAAACAAATACATACCATTAATTTATTTCTACATTTCAGTTCTCCTACATTTCTTCATTTATTTATTTATAGGTCTGTATCATATATTTATTTCTACGTTTCTGTTCTACATTTCCACATTTATTTTTGCGTGTGTCTGCATATTTGATGAAATTGTACTTTCTTGTTTCTTGCAAATCACTAAAACAGGGTTAAGATTCTAAAAACCAAGCAAGTTGAACACAAAAAACAAAACAACTGAGGAAAACAGCAGAGAGTAAACCAAAGAAAACACAAGACTACAAAATATAAAATGGCAAAACAGCAGCAAGTTCTCTCTGTACGGCACTGGACCAAAGGAGGGTGGACTTTGTGTTAGTACAGAGTGTTTGTGTGAAGTAACAATATTGCCCCCCCCCAGTAGAAGTGAGTCCTGCTGATGAATGGTGCTCGGTGCGTTCATTGAGGCGGCAGGTTGCAGGTTGGATGGACGTCTACATTTAAACGGTGAGGACTGACTGGACGCTTTGTGGGACGACGTGTTGTTGAGTAAACGCTACAGACGTCTCCACAGGAGGGGGCTCATCTACTCGTGTGTGTGTGTCCAGTGAGGGGCCTCTGACAGGAGCGCAGTGGGGGGCCCTTAAGTTACCTGGTGGCAAAGAGCACTGAGCGGTAAGGCCTCAGAGAGGACTCATTGGACCGTGATGCTGTAACAAGAGAACATCTGCAGGGGGGGGGGGATTGTGTGATGATACATGTGTGTGTGTGTAGGTGTGTGCTAATGACGAGCGCTGACACATGTCCTCATGTTCCAGTCCTTTCTAGGGTATTGTGTAGGTAGGGATGTGTCTATAGTCATACATGTAGATGAGTCACAGTCTGATGGAGGGAGAGGAGAAGCCAGCAGGAGGCCCTCAGACAGAGAGGGTGAGGAGCAAAGGTTGAGGAGATGTTGTTGGAACCATGATGCCGGTTTTGGTGGTTTTGTTCTTCTTGAGGGAAACACCGGGTGAATTGGGACATGCAGTTCCTCCACATGAACACAGGGGGGCACATGACCATGAACATGCACGTGAGTAAGTGCCTGCTAATGGGAACAGGTGATGATGGGAAGCAGCCAGTCAACGTGTCTGCATCCAGGTGGCGTCCCATACTGTAACCACAACATGTGATGGAATGCAAGGAAATGGAGCTTGGTGATTATATGCAGAGCTCGGATTAAAGATGACTTAAAGACACTCACTGGACAGTGGACATGTCCCCCCGTTCGCCCTGTAGTGTCTTAACCCATCCATGGAAATGTGTTGGGGCCTCTACAGACATGGAGACAGGACTCGTTGTGACACTGAGGGCTGCAGAAGGTTTGGGACGAGTTAAGAACTTGCTTTATTTGAGTGTTGTTGCTCCAATAAATGTGTGTGAAGTGAAGCATCAGATGTGCAGTGTGTTCTGTGTGTTACTCAGAGTCCCCGTGAGGACGTGTGGGTCCTCACCACCAGTCACATAGATGAAGTCAACCAGTGAGACAAGAACTAGAGAGTAGTTTAAACTGGGAACCAATGAGTCCACAAGGTTTTATCCTCAGGGTCCAGATCCGGACCGCGGTCCACCAGTCAGTGACCTCTGGTGTAGAGACACAGCGATGGAATCACAGGGTCACGTGACATGTGACCTTTGCTAGGAGCCAGATGATGGCATTGAAATGGCCAGTAAAACTACTGGTTTCCAGGAAGTGCTTCAGTGGTGAAACACTTCCTGCTTCCTGATGAGGAGGAAAACCCACGGACACAATGATGTAAAAGGAACCTTCACATGACGCATCATGTTCAGCAGCTACAGCTACGAATGCTGGATGTGACTCACTCTGTCGCTCTAAAGTCAGGAGGAAATATTGTACAAACACCAGTTTACTGGAGAGATGAACGAGTGAGATGCATCATGGGAACATCCGTGTGTCCGTCAGTCATCATTTCAGCCCTCGTTAACCACGTGTCATCGTGGGGAGATCGAGGTCAGAGGTCACAGGAGGTGAAAAGAACTAAATGGGTTACAGTGGTTTTTAAAATAGTGTTTTTTATTAAAAGTACCCAACAAATTATAACATAATTCAGACTTGCTACCTTATTATTTTGAATTATTTAACAAAGTCACATTCACACTTGAGTGTCTCTTACTAAGCAGGAAATGAACTTGCCACAGAATAAATGTGTTAATTATTAGCAGAATGTGTGATCATCACCATAAAGCTTCTCGTTCTCTCGTCTCATAGTTTATTAAACTGGTTTTGTTTCCTTGAACACAGCAGGTGACACAGACACATTTATCAAAGTGATCTTCATCATTTCATCTCTTTGTGTGATGACACATGAAAACTGATGCTTGTTGCGTGTTAGAACACACGTGTGCACATGTGAGGGAAAAGTCCTTCTCATGATGCTCACGTGTGCTTTTGGTGATTAAAGGTCACAAGTTGTCCTCTTTTCCTCATTCAGACAACTCTTAAAGTACTTTGTTAGAGTGGAACTAGTACTAAAAGTATCTGTGGAACACAAGTGTGTTTAGTTTGATTAATTACAAAATTCTTATTCAGGACCCTTAAGAACATAATATTATCAATTAAAATGTCATTACTGACAGAAATAAACACAATACTTGGGATTTAAGTCAAATCTTTTATTATGCAACATGTCTACATTACTTTAAGACAAATTTAAGTAAATCACAAAGTACAAATTTAAGTAATATTCTTGCGAATTAAGTAAAATCCTTAAAATATAAAAAGCAAACTCCACAATGACAATGTTCTTTTGGAAAAGGCAAAATTCTTAATTAAAACAAATTGTATATTCATTGATTACTAAAGTAAGTAAATTCATAAAGAATAATAAACATATTTCTAATAAAATATCCCTATTTCTAAAATGATTAAACTGCTCAAGCAAAGTACAAAATGAAGAATATTTATGAATATTAATCATGAAAAAGTAAAAGGTAATTTCCTCAATTAAACATGAAGAATTTAAGATTCAAGCAAAATCTTTTAAAGGCATTAAAAACAGTAGTAAAATATGCATAAAAGTAAAATCCTGAATTACAAACTAAAGTAAAATCCTGCAGTGGAACAATAAGTGAAATTAGTGAAAGTAAGTAAGTAAGAGTTTTATGATGCGCTGTTGTTCTTATTTGTATTATTATGATCATCTTTTATTTAAATGTAGTCCAGCTGTATGAATCTGTATCAATGAGTCATGTGACCCAGTAGGTGAAGTGATGATGTCATCACATCTGTTGATGACACCAGCAGGTTCTCATCATTGACTTTCATTGTACAGAAGGTAGAAGATGGATGTCAATGGTTCATGTGTCTGATTTAATGCATCACATTCACATTGTTCCTCATAGTCTTTGGTTTCTAAGGCTGCTTGGACTCTGCTAAACCTGATCTCAGGTCTACTTTATTCAACTTTATACCTGTGAGGTGTTTTAGAGCAGGAACCAATGGGCTTTGAGCTGAGAGCCACAGACAGGAAGTCAGAAGGTATGAAGAGAGAGGAAGAAACACAGGCTCTAATAAAGTCACATCATATTCCAGCCTTCATGCGTATGAAAGTGAGCTGATGCTGGTTGTGTGTTACAAATCCATCTGGATGTGAGAGGAGCTCCTTGGAGGAGCTACTCTGCTCCCTGAGCTCCTTCTTCTTCAGCTGCAGGAACACCCAGGTGATGATGATCCAGCTCAAAGTCCTCCCGTCTGCCCAGCTTCCGCCCCCTGGTGGTCTGGAGAGACATGACAGCACCTGTCTTCAGTTGACTAGTCACAGAGCTTCATGTGGTCCAACAGACGTGTGTCCGTACCTTACAGTAGAAGTAAAGGCCAACGTTCACCACCAGCAGCATCAGAGGCAGGAGGACCGCTTTGATGATGAGAGGTGTTGGATCTGCTCACACACATGGAGAGTGATCACATGACACCATGAGTCCACCAGCTCCCATGGAACCAAACACTGTATTACTCTGTGTTTACTTCATATTCACTGATTGAACTGTTCATCTGCTTTATGGTCCATTAGAGACCTGTCAATCAGTGTGTAGCCCCGCCCTAAAGCATCACCTGCTTTATGGTCTATTAGAGACCTGTCAATCAGTGTGTAGCCCCGCCCTAAAGCATCACCTGCTTTATGGTCTATTAGAGACCTGTCAATCAGTGTGTAGCCCCGCCCTAAAGCATCCCCTGCTCAATGGTGTATTAGAGACCTGTCAATCAGTGTGTAGCCCCGCCCTAAAGCATCCCCTGCTCAATGGTGTATTAGAGACCTGTCAATCAGTGTGTAGCCCCGCCCTAAAGCATCCCCTGCTCAATGGTGTATTAGAGACCTGTCAATCAGTGTGTAGCCCCGCCCTAAAGCATCCCCTGCTCAATGGTGTATTAGAGACCTGTCAATCAGTGTGTAGCCCCGCCCTACAGCATCACCTGCTTTATGGTCTGTTTGAATTTAAATGGTCCATAATTTACTAAATAAACATTATTCTGTATTGAAGTCTTGAAACTAGAGACCATAAACTCATGTTCAGTTCTCAGAGGACCAGAGTTACCATGGTAACCAAACCGCTCCGTCTTACAGCATATTGTTAGCTGACCCCTTTTAGCTGTTGTTTAGGTTTGGTTACTCTTTGACATGTGTAACACAATGACAGGAGTCAAAGTCCTTCCAGAAACAACATGCATGGACTCTGTGGTCAGCTGATCGTCTTCAGTCCGTTTGGACCAATCATCTTCCACTAAGCTGCATGTAAACAGTCAGCTTACCTTCCACAGAGACAGAGAGCACACGGCTCTCAGAGGAGAAGTTATGAGAAAAAACATAGAGGTGATAAACACATCTGTAGCTTCCTTGGTGGGCGGGCTCTCCAGCAGGAAACAGGAAGTGGGCAGAGTGATTGACAGCTGGCTCGGTGTAGTTGTGTGCCGAGTTGAAGGAGAGGAAGATGAGCTGAAAGGAGCCTCCTGGGTACTGTGGCTGGATGGAGCAGCAGATGATGAAGGTGGAGCCCCTGAGCACCTGAGCCCCCTGCTGCTGGGCCTCGGAGACCCCGTACATGGAGGAGGACACAGAGATGATTGGCTGAAGAAGCAGGTCTGTAACAGAGAGATGAAGCCAGGTCATGTTTACCCTTCATTAAAAGAGACGGACCCTCAATAAGGAAGTGATGTCACAGACAGACAGTACATAGATGATGTCACTGATGGACTTACCTGAGCAGGTGAGATCCACGATGGAGGAAGAGTAAGTTGACATTAAACACTCCCTCACAGCAGATCCAGACTGAACACACTCAGAGTGAATCTCCCACACAGATCTCTTTGAGGTCTCCTCTCTGTCTCTGATAGAAACAGCAGAGCCACAGTCCAGATCTCTACAGAGAACATCTGCTTCCTTCAGGTTCCATCCATAGTAATCTACTGGTCTCCATTCTCCTTGATGTTTCACCTCCAGTGTTCCTTCACAGCGACTGGCTCCTCCCACAAACCTTAAAGGTACTGAACCTAAACAAGAGAGTCGTCAGTAGAAGAACAAAGTGAGTTTCAGTAGAACAGAAATGAAGCAGATCAAAGCTGCAGCTCCTCTTCTACCTGAGCAGGTGAGTCCAACAGCTTTACCAGGTGAGCAGGTGTTTCTCTCTGAGCCTGAGCTTCTACAGTCCAGGAGAGCAGACTCATGGCCTCCACACTGGAACCCTTTGGTCCACATTGGAGCCTCCACTTCTCCATAGAGCGCCCCCTGGAGGACTGAAGGAGCCCCACAGCCAAGCTCCCTACAGACCACCTCTGCACCCTGCTGGTCAAAGTCCTCTTCACACACTGAGGACCACTGGTTAGACTGGTTAGACCTCACCTCCAGTCTGCCTGAGCACAGACCAGACCCATTCACCAGCCTGATGGAGTCTGGAGAGAAGACAGAAGATGAGAGACACATTAAAGACATCTGTTGCTAAGTGGGGATCTACCCACTGAATCTGTAACTTAAGTGATTTCATGAACTAAAATGTGATGTTATGTATTATTTTATAACATTTATATCTGTTAACTTTAACTTAACGTTACAAGTGACTCTTCTGCTCTGTTGGATCACTCGTCTCCTTCCTAAATAAATTAAATCCTCCTTTTATAAACTTTTCTTTTTTTAAATACTTTTAAATTTAAACTTTTCCTTCCACGATGTCTTCAGTCCGTCCGGAGTTTCTTCATTTTTTAAACATAACTCAACTTAGAATTGAAGGGCCTCACATAGGATGAAGTTGTAATTCTTACAGCTTTCTATTCATACTTCATCACCTCAGTGGAGGCTTTGACTCAAAGCTCCAGTATTGGTCAACTTGATCCTGGACCAGTAGATGAAGGTCAACCACTGGAAGGCTGGAACCTGCTTCTGCTTCTGCTTCTTGTGTCGATGGACTCGTTTCACTTCATGATTCTAAAAGGTTTGAACGTGTTGCAAAGCAATTCACCTCCAGACCACCAGGTGGAGTCACGTGTTTTGTTGGAGACGACCTACAGAGTGACGTCTTTGTGTGGAACTCGTTGGTTTGTTTATTTATTTATCAGACTGCTTTTCATGGCTTTTCTTTCATGGACATATTTGTTCCGTATTTTCCTCCAACTTTGTTCACCCATCAACTGGCAAACCGACGTGTGCAGAGATGTCCCTCCATGAATCGGAGGCCATCATCACGTCCTTACAGTCCCCCCAATGACGGGTTGTATCAGTGTTCATATTTACGGATTTCTTCAGACAAAAACTCTTTAAACTGATTCATTTTCTTGAGAAAAAACGTCATTTTCATAATGGAATGATGCTATGAAACCAGAAATGTGAGCCTCCTGAAAGGATGCAGTCAGCAGACCAATCACAGCCCTGCGAGCTGCGTGAGGCTCGCAAAGCTTTTGACGCAAGTTTATAAAAATGTGTCGATGCAGGAAAGCAGCAAGAGGGGTGAAAAGGCAGCAAGGGGCTCTGTGTGCGAGTCCTTGTGTTTCTCTGAAAACACAGAAGTACAAACTAGGCTTTTGTTGTTGTTTGATTGTTAACCTCCCACCACTTAAGGGGGCGGAGCTATGTTTCAATTACAAGGTGCATATAATCAGAAGGATTACCTGCCACAGGTGTTGATGCTTTGGAGGCCAATAGTTGTGTGAGTGTGAGTGTGGAAGGTGGAAGGTGAGCGTGGAACAGTCAGCGTAGAAGAGAGATGTGAAGAATGTGTTCGGATCCTTTCATGGTGTCAGGAGTGTTGTATTCATTTCAAAATAGATAGATAGGTGATCAAAATAAAGGACAATCAGAGACTATTGGAGACGTCTCCAGGATTATTTCATGTGTCAAAATGAACTTCCCACCAGCGACAGGGACCTTACTTTCTGACAGGCCAAAGGGTCACTACGACCAGTTTCTCTATTCAAGACGTCTCTGAATCTGTCACCAGTTCTCTGCTCACTCAAGAACTAACAAAGTTAACATGGCCACCCAGCTGGGACGCACACAGGACGGCGTGAGGACACACAACCAGGACGTGGATGAAAACAGGACATTTCATCCAGAAGAATTCAAAGTGTGGAGTTTAGTGGGGCTTTTGAGTCTTTCCTCAACACACAACAAACTACGTTCATCTCAACATATATAACCTTATTATATGATATTTATATTGCACATTTATGTGGATATCTAAGCTCATTAGATCCACTGATGTGTGTCTGGTTTAAAATGATTTGATTCCACAAAGCAGTCAGAGCAGCAGACTCAGTAGATCTGCTTCAAGAGGAGATGGTGTTATTTCACACAGGTCAAGAGGTCATTCTGTGTGAAGGCGGCCCACTGGTGGAACGCTGCAACACGTACCAGACCTTCACGTGACCTTCAGGATCAGGTGTGCTGTCTGTCCTGCTGCATTCTGCTATTTGTGCATTTGTGTTGTTCTTTGTCTGTGTGTGTGTGTGTGTGTGTCATGTGCTTCAGTGGTTCACTGTGTGTGTGCTTCCCCTGTAGGTGTGTGTGTGTTCTGCCTGCAGGCTGCAGCCTCTTATGGTCGCTCTACTCTATTGTCCTACTTCTTTACCTGTGTGATGGTTTTGTTTGTACGTTGTGTCCATTTTTCTATGAATTTTAATTACATTTTCTGTCAAGATTTTAAATGTTCATTTTATTTTAGGAGGCCTTAAAAACATCTGGCAGAGGACAGCAGATGTAAATGAGCCTCTGACTAACTTACAGTACACCTGTTGGTTAGTGTGCACAGTCCCTGCAAAATAAATGAATAAATAATTAACTATTGAAATGTGCTCATAGTGATGTTTCACAGGTACAAATAACCCTGCTGGTTTAAATGTTTATTATAGAGAATATGTAAGTAACTTGTGATATGAAGTTATATTAAACATGTGGGAGGCATCATTGTACCTGTAATAACGCCTCTCACATTTAACTCCTACAGTCTGGCTTCAGTTCACCTTCTGAGTCTCTAAATGTTGGATCACATGGGTCAGAGTCTCAGTCCAGGTGATCTCCTCCTCCTCTTGGCTTTGTTTCATAGGTCACAAGGTGGAATAGAAAGAGATTCTCTCTGGTATGAATGAAGAGTTATGGGACTGACTGATGGAACACAACTATCCACACCTCAGAAGATGGGCCTTGACCCTGATGAAGAAACATGTCTCCACTTCAGCATCACCAGGTGCTGAGCCAGTAGAGGTAAACATGCAGAAAGTCCTGTTAGAAAGCCGACCACGTGGAACCTGAAGGTCCACTGGATGAGGAAGGGACAGGTGAAGGCTCATGAAGGGAGAGAGCCTCCTCAGAGAGGTGATAGATTCACAGTGTGTAGTGAGGGAGGGACTGGACCAACACACAGGAAGTACATGACACATAGATGATGTCACTGATGGACTTACCTGAGCAGGTGAGATCCAGGATGGAGGAAGAGGAACCTGACCATAAACACTCCCTCACAGCAGATCCAGAATAAAAACAGTCAGACTGAATCCCCCACACAGATCTCACTGAGGACTCTTTTCTGCGTCTGATAGAAACAGCAGAGCCACAGTCCAGATCTCTACAGAGAACATCTGCTCCCTTCAGGGTCAATATAGGGCCACTTCCTGGTCTCCATTCTCCTTGATATTTCACCTCCAGGGTTCCTTCACAGCGACTGGCTCCTCCCACCAACCTTACAGGTACTGAACCTAAACAATAGAGTCGTCAGTAGAAGAACAAAGTGAGTTTCAGTAGAACAGAAATGAAGCAGATCAAAGCTGCAGCTCCTCTTCTACCTGAGCAGGTGAGTCCAACAGCTTTACCAGGTGAGCAGGTGTTTCTCTCTGAGCCTGAGCTTCTACAGTCCAGGAGAGCAGACTCATGGCCTCCACACTGGAACCCGTTGGTCCACATTGGAGCCTCCACTTCTCCATAGAGCGCCCCCTGGAGGACTGAAGGAGCCCCACAGCCAAGCTCCCTACAGACCACCTCTGCACCCTGCTGGTCAAAGTCCTCTTCACACACTGAGGACCACTGGTTAGACTGGTTAGACCTCACCTCCAGTCTGCCTGAGCACAGACCAGACCCATCCACCAGTCTGATGGAGTCTGGAGAGAAGACAGAAGATGAGAGACACATTAAAGACACTAAAAAGCATCTTATTAACGTCTTGTTTCTCTGAGAAGATCTGTATGAAAGTAAATCTGTGTCATCGGGGGTTGAAATAAAAAGGTGATTGAATTTCTAGCACTGAATATTTATGCATTGAAATTATGTATCTGAATGTTTTTCAACACAAAAATACTGAAAAAAATTCAACCTAAAAAAAATCACTCTTAAAATATTCAGCCGCAAAGAAAATTCAGCCGTGAGACACCAACATCTGGGACACTAAGGAAGAGCAAACAATTCTAGATTCAAGATCAGGAGCGTGCGTCAAGCTGAAGGAGCGAGCACCCAAAACACCTTCGAATTGTTTCCACGTCCAATAATAACGGGGCTTTAACTCCTCTTTAATTTGGGAAGAAGAGACAGAGAGGAGTCCTTGAATTTCACCCTCCTGCACATCCAAAGCCATTGTTTACACACACACACACACACACACACACACACACACACACGACCCCGCCCCCCATGTCACTCACATGCTGCATTCACTGGACAGACACACAGTAGGAAACCAGAACATCAGAACATTGTCCCACACAGCAGATCACAGTGATGTCGCTACGATATAAAACTCATGGGCCGCACCAACATTAAACTTCATATTAAGGGGGGGGCCACAAAATGTCGTCCAGAGGGCCGCAGGCCGCTAGTTTGAGACCCCCGCTCTAGAGGGTGAATAAGTGATTCATCCTGGATACACTACTGTCATAGATGATGTCACAGATGGACTTACCTGAGCAGGTGAGATCCAGGATGGAGGAAGAGTAAAATGATGATGAACATTCACTCACAGCAGATCCAGACTGAACACAGCCAGAGTTAATCCACCACACAGATCTCTCTGAGGACTCCTCTCTGTCTCTCATAGAAACAGCAGAGCCACAGTCCAGATGTCTACAGAGAACATCTGCTTCCTTCAGGTTCCATATAGAGCCACTTCCTGGTCTCCATTCTCCTTGATGTTTCATCTCCAGTGGTCCTTCACAGCGACTGGCTCCTCCCACCAACCTCACTGATCAGAAACAAGTCATCAGTAAATAAATACATTTCATTTAACGTTGACCTCTGACTCCTCTTCATTGGATCTTTACTTCTCTCTTCTGTCTCTAGTTACCTGTTGATGTGGGATTTCCTTCAGCCTGGAGTTCTGGAACCATAAACAGTGAATGTCATTAAAGTCCTGAGTATGTGATTGAGCTTGTGTACAACTTTCATCAGTTGTTACATTACAGTTTTTCTCGATTCTTTACACACAAATCCTGGTACTTGACACACAATGAGCACAACATGTAACTCATGCATCAACCCCCTGAACCAATTCTGCTAAACTACAAGCACAATTCTTGCTTTACACTCAATTTGCAGTTCTAAAAAACACTTTTTTCAAAGCACTACACACAATTCTCTCCATTCTCTGCACAATTTTCATGAAGAAAATGTTGTTTTCACAAGAAAAACACTGTCATTCAAAATTCTAAAGTCCATTGCTCTACTAAGCACACTGACTCGTCACATGGGAGAACACCTGTCACACAGTGTTACAATTAGGAACCAGAGCTTCAGCATAAAAGGGCAACAGGTGAGCTCTTCTGTTTTGGAGCAATGGATGACAACATTAGAAACAGAGCCAGAGGAGTGAGAGTAAGAGGAGGAGGACGAGGAGGACGAGGAAGACCAAGGACCGTAAACTCTGATGAGATTTTGTGGGGAAAATAAAATCTATTTGTTACTGTGTATTTGTGTGTTCTGAGTACAAAAACAATATCCTAAAATATTTTACAACACACGTATGTCTGTACTGTCTGTAGTAAGTGTAAAAAAAGTCATTTTTTTCCACTCATCATAATGTTTTACATTGAGCACATCAGAGTTCAACTGGTTCTTATACAGTTTTTCTCGATTGTTTAGACACATTTTCTTAAAGCCTCATACTCTCAGAACTCTACACACAAATCTAAAAACACACACACAATGGGCAAAACCCCTCAATACTCCTGCAAAATGAAACTTGACATTCAAAACAATGTCATTTTCTTCTCAAAATGGTATTTTGTTCTCAAATGACAAACCCATGCAAAGGCCCGCGACCAACTGGTGGGTCACGAACCCACCAGTTGAGAAACACTGGCTTAGAGAAGGGGGTGTGCGTTTGTGGATTTCAGTCACACACTTTCCATCTCCAGGCAGAGAAGAATTCCTCCATAGCTTTGGTCAACCAAAGTGACTCAGATCTCATCAGAGTTTACGGTCCTTGGTCTTCCTCGTCCTCCTCGTCCTCCTCCTCTTACTCTCACTCCTCTGGCTCTGTTTCTAATGTTGTCATCCATTGCTCCAAAACAGAAGAGCTCACCTGTTGCCCTTTTATGCTGAAGCTCTGGTTCCTAATTGTAACCCTGTGTGACAGGTGTTCTCCCATGTGACGAGTCAGTGTGCTTAGTAGAGCAATGGACTTTAGAATTTTGAATGACAGTGTTTTTCTTGTGAAAACAACATTTTCTTCATGAAAATTGTGCAGAGAATGCAGAGAATTGTGTGTAGTGTTTTGAAAAAAGTGTGTTTTAGAACTGCAAATTGAGTGTAAAGCAAGAATTGTGCTTGTAGTTTAGCAGAATTGGTTCAGGGGGTTGATGCATGAGTTACATGTTGTGCTCATTGTGTGTCAAGTACCAGGATTTGTGTGTAAACAATCGAGAAAAACTGTAAAAGTATATTCATATGATGGTTTGTGTTTGTCATTTGAAAACAAAATACCATTTTGAGAAGAAAATGACATTGTTTTGAATGTAAAGTTTCATTTTGCAGGAGTATTGAGGGGTTTTGCCCATTGTGTGTGTTTTTAGATTTGTGTGTAAAGTCTAAACATTCGAGAAAAACTGTAATGCACAACTACGTGAACAGAATGACACACACACACACACACACACACACACACACACACACACACACACACACATACACACACACACACACACACACGCAGTTTTGGGAAAGTTCACTTTCTACATGAACTAGTTCAAAGTTCAGTTCACACATTTTAAAATAAACTAGTTCAGTTCATAGTTCAAACTTAAATATTTGAACTAAGTTCACAGTTTAAACTTGTTCAGTTTTTTTTCCATGTTGCTGCAAGCTATTATTTTTTTTAATTATTGCCACAGCCCAGAACCACAGACAGCAATTATTTGATCAGTTTTAACCCTGAAGCTGCATCAGATTTCATCTTCATATCCAGTTTTGAATCCTTATCCAACCAGGGTTCACATTAGCTTTGAGGGGACATTGCTGCTTTAATGTTGCTTTAATTCACTCCACACTAGCAGCAGCTGCAGCGTTCCCCCCTACAGCACATCCTCAAACACATGCTGCTTCAATGGTCTTTTTTAAATAAGGAATAAAAACACGACAGTTATCATGAAGGTGTAAATGTTTATAAAGAAAGGTCAGATTCCTCCATCCTCACCGACCTTGTGAGTAACTTCATAAAACTCATTTAAATTATTATACGCCGTCTCTTTGTTACACGCAGCTGTCGCCTCCATGCATTTCTTTTTTTGGATGACGCTGCCCCCCCCCCCCCTCGCTCTCTTTGCTAAGTTACGTATGACGCAAGCGCGTAAGTGCGAGCCCCAAATCCTCATTGAAAATGCATTGAAGGCTCGATTTTCGAAAAGAAAAGTTTTAACATGAGAGTGAACGGGAGGATGCTTGGGCGCGCCACCATTTGAAACGTGACCTGAATCTGACGAATCTGATTGGACAATGACAGATAAAATGTCTAGAACACTGAAAACTACTTTTGCTGTGATAGAATTTGTTGAACCCCCCCTCTTTCTCCCAGTTGGTGGGACGTTGCCCAAATCGCCCCCATTACAGCATCCGGCCCTGGTCCAAAGGTAAAAAGACATGAGGACACGTCCCAACATGTCCTCCTCCCACCGTGACACACAACAACAACAACAACAACAACAAGCATTGTGTGTCCTTCAGTATGACATACACACACACACGCACACAGAGACACACACACACACACAGCGACCAACAATAAAAACACACACTGCTGAACATGAAGGCCTTCATTCAGACACATTGATCCATTCAATATGAAGCTATAAATAGATTATTGGAACATAGAATCCACCCGTCGTCTTATTGGTGAAAACATCGACCACAGCGTGTAAAACGGGTCTAAAATCAGTGACGTCATTTTGACTTTGAATTTGGCGGCGATTCCGTTTCCAACGTAGCTGGTGAAGTGACGTCATGTGTGGATTTTAATTGGTCCATGTTTGATACGTAACGTAGAGGATTACTGCCATCACCTGTTTACGCTTAAAGGCACAGCAGAGTTGTGCTTTTTGACGAACATGTTGAAATGTTCAGGTTCAAAGTGCTCAAAAACTCACCTGAACTTTAGTGGACGTATATGCTGACATTTACACTTTTAAACAAGTAACTGTAATACAGACCATGAAGTGTGTGTGTTCAGGACAAATGTGAAAATATAAGAAAGAGTCCTACCTGAGCTCCATAGCAACAGCAGCAGCATCAACAGGTGATCCATGACGACCAGGTAGACGTCTGTCTCTGTGCGTCTGTCTCTGTGCGTCTGTCTCTGTGCGTCTGTCTCTCTGCGTCTGTCTCTGTGCGTCTGTCTCTGTGCGTCTGTCTCTCTGCGTCTGTCTCTCTGCGTCTGTCTCTCTGCGTCTGTCTCTCTGCGCCTGTCTCTGTGCGTCTGTCTCTCTGCGCCTGTCTCTGTGTGTCTGTCTCTCTGCGTCTGTCTCTCTGCGTCTGTCTCTCTGCGCCTGTCTCTGTGTGTCTGTCTCTCTGCGTCTGTCTCTCTGCGTCTGTCTCTGTGCGTCTGTCTCTGTGCGTCTGTCTCTCTGCGTCTGTCTCTGTGCGTCTGTCTCTGTGCGTCTGTCTCTCTGCGTCTGTCTCTCTGCGTCTGTCTCTCTGCGTCTGTCTCTCTGCGCCTGTCTCTGTGCGTCTGTCTCTCTGCGCCTGTCTCTGTGTGTCTGTCTCTCTGCGTCTGTCTCTCTGCGTCTGTCTCTCTGCGCCTGTCTCTGTGCGTCTGTCTCTGTGCGTCTGTCTCTCTGCGTCTGTCTCTGTGCGTCTGTCTCTGTGCGTCTGTCTCTGTGCGCCTGTCTCTCTGCGCCTGTCTCTGTGCGTCTGTCTCTGTGCGTCTGTCTCTCTGCGTCTGTCTCTGTGCGTCTGTCTCTGTGCGTCTGTCTCTGTGCGTCTGTCTCTCTGCGTCTGTCTCTCTGCGTCTGTCTCTCTGCGTCTGTCTCTCTGCGTCTCTCTGATGGTCTCGTGTTGTGTCCTCAGTTTATCTCCTCATACCAGAAGAGGAGGAGCTTTGCTGATACTGGTCTTTAGATTTTAGATCTTATTCACACGTCTCTTATGTGTTTCTGTCAAACGGATGTCCTGTATTAATTATTATAGGACTGTTTCCACGACAACCAGAGATGTTCCTATGAGATAAATGCCATTAGTCCCTCATATATCTATCTCTCTCTCTCTCTCTCTCTCTCTCTCTATAAAATATATATGTCTCTCAACGAGACTTCATTTTATTTCAATAAATATCCTAAACTGATGAAGAATAAACAGTTTAATGTCTTTGTCTCTGACCTAAAGGACCCCCCACCAGTTCTATGCAGGACTTACAGACATGTCTCTGTCTTCAGAGCTTCACTGAGCACATTTGAGTTGAGGTCCATGTGAGAGCTGGAGGTGGACCAAGGTCTCACTAGCTGCAGGGATGGAGAGGAGAGGCCTTGGTTTGCAGCTGAAGTAGCAGCGCCCTGTTCTACAAGAAGGCCCCACTAACAGTGAGCTGATGAGTTCCTTTAGTGAGGATTCACTCTAAATAAGAGTTCATCCTCATGAAGACAAAGGAAGACACCCTGGGACCAGAAAGAAGGAGAAGAGGAGCAAGTAGTAGGACTCAAAGACATCTAAAGGCCTCACTGAGCTTGTGTGGAAGACACTAAGAACCCAAGTAGTGATTTGACCTCAACAGGGTCCCCACCACAGGGTCACTAATGGTTGTGCTTCATGTGTTTAGTTCACACAGATCTCATGGGATGTATTAATCACCTCCTCTTCTTCTGTCCATCTGCTTATTGTTCATAGTTAGATGTGTAGATGTTGAGGATGGTCTGCAGGCTTCATGATGGTGAACATGAAGGAAGGAGGGAATGGAACCTGATTCCTTCATCTCACAAGCTAATGAGCACAATCGGACCCTGATGCACAGAAACACTGTTATAATGGAGTAAATGACATTACAGAGCACAGATGCTGGGCTCTCCATCACATGACCAAAGCACTAGAACATGAGGTGGAACAGGGAACACGTGTTGATGGGTCACTTTGCTGCTGTTTCCCTACTGATCAACATCAGAGTCCTTCTTAGCTTGTGTTACTTTACTAATGAAGAGAAGGACTTTTGTGTTTCACAACCTGAACTGCAGTTCTGTGAAACTGATCATATCTCATTTTACAAGAAGCTGCTGACCGCCTAAAGATTAGAGGCCCGTTTCCATGACGACCAGAGATGTTCCTATGAGATGGATGGTATCAGTAAGTAGCTGTAACAGCATCAGCTGCAGCTACTTCCTGCTTCTACTTTAACTGATCCAATCACAGGATGTTTTTCGTCTTTTTGGCACTAAAAATGTAACATGATAAAAAGTCTTAAACTACTATATGGACATTTATTTGTGGGGATAAAGAGGAACCACAGTGAGTGCTATGATGTGTTAAAATGAGTTTATATGTTACTGGTGAATAAATATGTCAATATTAAACAGCAAAAAAAAGTTTGTTTCTAAAAAAAATCCCTTTAAATGCTGTAAAACATTGAGGCACGAGGCAGAAAGCACATGCACGTGATGTGTCCCTGTGTGTGGACAGTGCACGTGTCTCACGGTGACACAGTGAGGATAAACTACTCTAGAGGAGGCTTTTGTGAAGGCCTCACTGCCCGACACGGGAAAGTCAAATCATGTGTTTTTGTCTTCCTCGGGTTGCCGTAGGCCGATCTGCTTCATTCCACCACTCGCCTGAGTCGTCTGATCTCACTGAATACGACCAAGTGACAGCTTCCCCACACACTCACTACACTAAATGTCCATGCTCCATGTTTCTGATTGGCTGCCAACATTGACTAGAGTAATTTGCATGTCATTTTTAAATCTTTTACTTAAATGTATCATTAAATATACTTTATTATACACTAAGACACTCTTGTTTAGCATGGTATGTTTGAGAGAAATATGTATCACTAGATTCAGGGTCATCTGCTGATGAAGCTGCAGGAGGTTTTCAGCTCTGAACCCATTGGTCCATGTGACCGTCAATCAGCTGATCAACATCTCTGTGAGCTCATCCAGCCTCCTTCCTGTGTGAGTGTAGAGCAGGAAAGTACCAGAACAAGATCTAAGAAGAGTTTCTCAAGAAAAGTTTAACACATCAACAAATGTTTCTTTATGGAAAACATGTTTGTATTTTAACATGAAAATAAACTTTTGACATTTCAGTTTGGAATTCTTATTTTTTAGTGGGTTTTAAACATTTATATGTCATTTATATGTACCTTTCTGAATGAAGCATTGAATCCAGAATCATCTTCATCTCATGAAGTGTTCTAAATGAGAAGCTCCCCCATGTTGAAATGACCTCAGCGCCTCCCGTTGGGCCTCTAGATGCAAAGTGGATGGAGCGGCTCGGACTGGAAGCTGGTGGACTTCAGACTCCCCGACGTGGTCAAATATGTTCTAACATGGTCTTATGCTAAAAGAGTGATAATTGTCTGTATTGAAGCAATGTGTGAAAAGCAGGATGATTCCAAAGTGTCCTTTTGCAGCCGTGTAGGAAGGAAGGAGGCGAGTCAACGTGCTTTCACACAAACGCTCAAACAAAGCCACTCTGTCACCTCGACTTTCCTCACTTGCTTTGTGACTTTTCACATGTGCTCCCAGATGGTTTAGTGTTTAGGGTTCCAAGCCTCTCGTGGCCACCTGCCGCTGGGGATGACCTTCGTGTGTGTGAATAAAAACTCAGCGCTTTGACTGCTGGGAGACGCCATCTCCACAGAGCACCGTGATACGGGTTTGTGTGTTTGACCTCCTGCTTGGAAGCAAGAAAAGGACTTTTAGGCCTTTGATCGTTCATCAAGACTAGAAACAAATCCTTCTCTTCTCACAAACTACTTTTATTGAAACATTCCACAACAATTTGGGTCACAAACAGGACGCGCTGACCGTCCATCAGGCTCTTGGGACGGAGGAAGAGGCCTTTTCCAGGATCACCAGCTGAAGATCCTGCCTCATGGCTCCTTACAAGAGACAAAGGAGACCAAAGGAGTCCTGATTGACGTCACATGTGTCCACAGAAAAATCATTTATGTCTACACACTGAAATTCCAATTATGAAAAAGGGTAAAAAGTACCATAACGGAGACGGATGACTGATCAAGTGGTTTTTATAGTTTGGGGGAGACGATTAATTTTAGCATTTGGGTATTTTTATTTTCAGTGTTGTACATGATTCTGGGATATTTCCAATGCGTCATTTCATGTGAAAGTAGATCGGATTGTGTGCGATAAAGATTTCACACAGAACAAATCCCCCGAGATGGTGACGCAGGTCGCTCGACTACGCAGGTAAAATAAGACGGTTGTTATTGAGCAGTATGTGAATTCTACTAAAGTAACTGCACACCGTGGTGACATCTAAACGCATTTTGAGTCGGGGTTTTGCAAAGTTGTTCTTGTTTAAAGAAACTACGCCTTACGGTGACGACTGTGTTGTAATAAGATCACCGGTTGGGTCCACGCCACTAAAAGATGGGGCCGCAAAACACACGGACCCCTCGGGTCCAGTTGTGTAAAAGATGCAGCAGAAACACGGGGAAACACGTGCAGTGTCTCCCGTACTGGACCAAAGAGTTTGGCTTTCCAGAAAACGGCTCGTTACGTGCCGCTAAACTTCAAATGTTACGAGGGGATTGGGAGGCAAACACATGCCGATCCGCAGCAAGACCCACAACAAGCAGGTCCCACAACACACCACGTGATGGACAGGAGTCGGGGAGGAGGAGGCTGCATGTGAGGGGGAGACGGCATCCATGCTGAGACCAGGGCGCCCAAATGCCCCTTAAAACACGGACTCGCCAAATGGGATAGTAAACATTTCTGATGATTTGCATATAGACAATTATCAGTTAAAGTATTTCAAACATAAACATGTTTATTTCTCATAAACATCTCCTCCAGTTCTTCTTCTGTTGGGCATCACAAGTGCAATATGTCTCTAGGCCTCACTGTGCGGCCTGATCTAGTGGGAGTGCAGTCACGTGGTTGTTCTTGCTGTACGGATCGATGCTCAGTTTCCTCAGGCTCCATCTGGTGGTTGTTTGGTGGAAGTACCCGGTCTGCGTCACGTTCACACGTCTGCAGGAGGTGACGCCGGTTACGCCTGAGCACGTGACCTCCATCAGTGTAGATGTCGTAGGACCTGTGGGTACCTGCTGGTTCCCGTGGCTCCTTCTGGAACACCTTCTTCAACGTGCTTTTCACACAAACGCTCAAACAAAGCCACTCTGTCACCTCGACTGGACCTCGGTTCATTCCTCACTTGCTTTATTTGTTCATTGAAGGTTCCTGTAAAACATGAAAACACACATCAGCGCAACAGTGCCAACTGTCGGTTGTTCTGAGAACCGGATTAAGCCGGTTCCGCAGGAGCTAGCTTAGATGTAGCCACCGCCGTTTGTAGCGCGCTGCTGCCGCCTAGTGGTGGAACTGGTGCACTGATCCTCAACGCTTTTCAACACTTGATGCATGTTTTTCCCTTTCAGGCAATAATCTTGCGCTGATGGCGCAACACTCTACCTCTCAAAATTAAAATGTGCACAACATTTTCCCTTTTAAATGGAGGTGAAGTCATCACCGCTCTTATGCCAGCCTCAGAGGCAGCAAGGCCCAAATTATCATCATTCACAAATCCTCTATTATTTCCATCTATCGTTCTCCAGTTCCTGACATTTACATCAAAATGCTCGGCCTGTAAACTTAAAACTCTCTGTTCCCTTTAGGGCACCAAGGCACTTAGTGGACTACACATTCAACAACACATTGAACATCTACACATTGAAAAACACATTTGTTTTCCTTATTCTTGTGTCGTTGAGTTCTTTTGTGTGTGCATGGGTACATCTTCATTCAGCCTTGTACTTCAACGTCTCTTACAGTCCAGGGGCGCCACAAGGTGTGACCTGACTGAAGTGTTTATGTTTATGCTCCCACCACAGACGGCTTGCCCACTTCCTCATATGTCAGCATCCTTGGCGGACGCCGCTCTCTTTGTGGGCGGGTAGTCACAGGTCGCAGGTCAGGTTCCTCATGCGAGGCTTGGACTGAGTCTGGTTGTGATCCCTTTGAAGAGATCAGCCGCGCTGTTCCCTCCAGTTTCCAATGTTACAAGAGAAGGAGCCTTCACCCCCAATGGAGGCGAGCTAAGACGCCTTCGATGCTTTAACGTTACTGCCCCCTCCAGGGAGAAACGCCCGCCCCCCCAGTACAAGCAGCGTGTCCGCTGTAGAATTCCTCCTCGATGAGTAGGTCTCACCTAGTAGGTGTGAAAAGGGGGATTTGTAGAGTATTAAATATAATCATGCATGCAAGGGACTTAGACTAATTAGAGGAACGCCGGACCGGAAGGCTGCAGATCCTACACTGTAAAAAAAAAAGAGGTTTTTGTTCATTCAATTTCCCTAAGTCAGTTCAACTAAAAAGTTGAGTGGTGATCCACTTATAAATTCAACTGCAATAGTGTGAGCAACACAGATTTCGCAGTTGACTCAACTGTATAGACGTGTGGCCCCTGCAAAAGCGCGTAGGAAACCCCACGCAGCCACCAGCGGCTGAGCCTACAGCAGGGCTATTCAATTACAAATCCAGTTGGGCCAGATTTTTAAATCGAGAAAGGTTAGTTGGGTCATTTCAGCGGCGAAGCAAATTTTAAAACCAACACAAACAAATTTATTGAAAAACATTTATTAATTGTTTCTCTTTTGACTTTGGTCAGTTTGCACAGCAAAGGGTGCATAAAAAACAAAAGAGCTAACTGAACAGAATCTGAGGTAGCTCCTACTTTTTCCACTTACAAAAGAAAAGAAACTGACCTAGGCACCTCTTGCCTAGGCCTACCTAGGCTACATATCTGACCTATCTGAGTGCATAAAACTAAAAAGTGCACAGTAAGCAATTCACAATAACAACAAAAAACGTTTCCTTTTGAAATAAAATAAACATCTTGCTCAAATTCGACCCATGCAGGAACATCTCAAAGTGCATAAAAATAAAAAGTGCACAGTGTGAGATGTGGGGTTCTCTGTGTGTGTCTTCTTGTATTTACTTTTTAGCTTGTAGAATAGATGTCCGCTTGTAGGACAGATGGCGTGACCGGATCGGTCCTTATAAGGCAGACAATGTGAAGTGGTGGAAGAGAGAGCACAGGAATAAATGAAGATAAAATATTATCTGAGATTAAACACCTGCGACCGAAGGGAGAGCCAGTTTGAACCCATTTTCAGAGCAAGGCCGAAGGCTGCAGGAGAGAGTACCAGACACTCATTGTTCGGGGAAGGCGTTTGTTACAGAAGGATGAACTGGGTTGAACCAACGTTCAAGGGCACCAGAGGGATTAAAACAGGTCAGAGCCAGAAGGCAGGCGGACTTTGGAAGGGATTTGCTTGCGATGCGTATTTCATTGTCTCCAGATATATCTGCGGAGAATTGCTCATGTACAACTTTTTCTCTTCTAAATAAATGTTAAACTTTTTAACTAATCTCCTGTAGTGGATTCTTCTAGTCAACCAACTCGGGTGGATAAGGAATATCCTAACAACAGTATTCACAACTTTAACTAACTACACAAGCTGCACACTGAGGGAACATATTTTACACATCCCACATTATATTGATGTAGGCTACATTTACTCTGCTGACTTAGTGGGAGAAGTGACATTTTTTGTTTTGAACGAGAGCAGTGACTTTAGGCTCGTAAGTTGTCAATGCAAATCCGGAGGCATTGATGGACAGTCCGTCAGTCAGGGAGCAACGACAGTTGCTTTTTATTGAGTTCATGTGTAAAAAACCTGACTCACATGTGTATGTTGATCCAAACATACTGAGGATGACGATCGCTACTTTCTTAATGTTAGGGAACTGATGTACGTTGACATCTGTCCAAAACATTGCGGGCCCGTTAGTGCAAAGCTGCTGTGTCATGGTTACCGATGACTGCATGTCAACAAGTTCGAGTGTGAATTTGCCCTCGTCACTGGAAGGAACCACGTCCTTTGCCCGGGCGGATAAGTCCCCTTCTATTGCAACAGTGAACGGGTCTCTGGCAAAAACGGCCACCTCTGTGGGCAGAACAAGTCCATCCAATCGACCAGCAAAGTTCTTTTTCAGGCTCGCAATGAAATCTGTCATCACATCCGTGATTTCTGCGGGGGATGAGATGTATTTGCGGAGTGTCGGAAAATGGAGCATTCTGCTCAAATCAGTTGCGAAAAGGTCCAGTTTAACTTGGAATGCGCGCATCTGTCCCACAAGGTCGATGACAGTTTTGTCTCTGCCTTGTAGTCCCAAATTGAGATCATTCAGGTGTATGAAAGCAGGCATCAGCCATGAAGTTGTCGTCCAGTATACGACTCAAGTGCGTTTCTGCCTTTTTTTGCTTGCTGCTGCGGAGGAAAGTTATGATCTCCTCTCTGAGACCACAGAAACGCTCCAGTGCTTTGCCTTTGGACGGCCACCTCACGTCATTATGCAAAAGCCCCATCTGTCACAAGCATGCACACACACTTCATATCCAGACCATTGTCTTTAAAAAAAGCAGAAATTTCCCCAAAGACTATATCGCCAGTTGTGTGTCCTTCTAACGGCAGTAGGGTGAGCAGCTCCTCTCGGAAGCATTTGCCGTCAAAAAAACGGACATATATGCACAACTGAGCAGTATCAGTTTTGTCTGTGGACTCATCGACTGCTATAGACATAGTGTCAGCTTTCCTCAGGTCTCCTAACATCGTTTCATACACATCTGCAGCAAGAATTTCAACTCTCCGACTGTTGGAAGTATCTGACAGGGGTATGTTTGTTATAGCAGATGCCACGCTCGTTTTCATTTTATCGTCATTTATCACCTGATCCACGCTGGCCAGCATACAGTCCTTCACGGTTTCAGAGTCTGTGAATGGCCTTTTCTTTTTTGCCAATATCCAGGAAACACGAAGGGATGCTGCGGTAGCTCTTGGGCTGTAAATGACCGTACCATAGTAACACTGCTCCGGTTGTAAGATGCAATCAAACTCTGCACTTTTGCAGCCCTCTCTTGAGATCCCTCGAGAAAACTGGTGCGGAAAGTCTGGTGTTTTTCAGCGTGGTGCCGCCGCAGATTGTAATCTTCAAGTACTGCAACGCACTCATTACAAATTAAACACATCGGTTTGGCATTTGGATGTGGCGGTAAAATAAACAAGTATTTGTCAGTCCAGGCAGGGTTAAACCGACGGATTTTACGTTTCAGTGTTGAGAAAGACATATTGATAGTAATGTAGGCTACTGCCGGCACAGCACGCTCTGCATTGTTTACATGTTGGTAGTTTTGGCGGGACGCAGAATAACCAATCCCACTATGGCCACGCCAAGCCCCGCCCTACGAAGCAGTCAGGGGATGGGACCTGTACACGGACACCTGGCCAATCGTAGTGTGTGAATGCTATTGAAGGGCGGGTCTTGGCGTGGCCATAGTGGAGTGAAAATATCGCTGGCGGGACCCTATTTTCCCTTTTGTACTGTCTATTGCGGAACTACGGGCTGGGCCACTCTGAGGTTGCCTTCGGGCCGGATGTGGCCCGCGGGCCGCCACATGAATAGCCCTGTTCTACAGTGACACAAGAACACTCCATTTTGGATCAGGAGCTGCCAAGGTAAGAACGTTTCATCCTGCTTGTATTCATCGTTTGTTAAATTTAATCTTGAATAGGAAACTTGATAAATCGTACACATGGTTTACTTTGCTGCAGTAGTTTTAAGTGATTTAAAAAGCTATTGTTGATGGCCAAGTTTGCTTGCTAAGCTGTTAGTAAGCTAACATTAGACTATAAACTTGGCGTTTTATAGTTTCTCTATTGCTGAGTGTGTAATTTTCAGCTCATAAATATTTTTCAAGTAGAATTTGCCAATGATAGCGCATGAATATTAACTTAAATCACTGATGTTAGTGTCCTTTACCAGACTCTGTTAAAGGGCAATGATAACTTTTAGAATCCATCAAGTAAGACGTCAATTTTAGTTTAACACCAATAAATCACCTGAAAACAATTTAGCATAATTTTTAACAATATTTTTATTGAAACTAAATACTGCACAAACTAGGAAACTGTGTCTAGACTTGTCATCTTTTAGGAGCGTTAATAGGGGGGGGGGTCATTCACAGGAAAAGCCTTTTGTAAACTCCTGTAATCTTGTGCTTGAGCTCGTCCTTTTCAGCGTTTTCACTACTAATTATTAACCAATCATCCAACCATGTGTTAATTAAGGTAACTTAACGTGCATTTGTGTAATTAGCTGAACAGAAATTCATAAATACCCGTTTTAAACGGAAAGTTTTGTCAGCACACAAAATGTTGTCTTAGCCAGCAAACGGTTGCTTTGGCTGTTCAGTTTTGTATGGAGGACAAAAAATGACTTAAGTATAAATACATAATGTATAAATAAATACAGGAATAAATAAATGTGTACATAAATGAATAAATGTATTAATTAATGTGTAAATAAATAAATGTGAAGATAAATATATGAATAAATTAATCAAAGTTGATAATAAAACAGGTCATAAACAAATACATACCATTAATTTATTTCTACATTTCAGTTCTCCTACATTTCTTCATTTATTTATTTATAGGTCTGTATCATATATTTATTTCTACGTTTCTGTTCTACATTTCCACATTTATTTATGCGTGCGTCTGCATATTTGATGAAATTGTACTTTCTTGTTTCTTGCAAATCACTAAAACAGGGTTAAGATTCTAAAAACCAAGCAAGTTGAACACAAAAAACAAAACAACTGAGGAAAACAGCAGAGAGTAAACCAAAGAAAACACAAGACTACAAAATATAAAATTGCAAAACAGCAGCAAGTTCTCTCTGTACGGCACTGGACCAAAGGAGGGTGGACTTTGTGTTAGTACAGAGTGTTTGTGTGAAGTAACAATATTGCCCCCCCCCAGTAGAAGTGAGTCCTGCTGATGAATGGTGCTCGGTGCGTTCATTGAGGCGGCAGGTTGCAGGTTGGATGGACGTCTACATTTAAACGGTGAGGACTGACTGGACGCTTTGTGGGACGACGTGTTGTTGAGTAAACGCTACAGACGTCTCCACAGGAGGGGGCTCATCTACTCGTGTGTGTGTGTCCAGTGAGGGGCCTCTGACAGGAGCGCAGTGGGGGGCCCTTAAGTTACCTGGTGGCAAAGAGCACTGAGCGGTAAGGCCTCAGAGAGGACTCATTGGACCGTGATGCTGTAACAAGAGAACATCTGCAGTGGGGGGGGGGGGTTGTGTGATGATACATGTGTGTGTAGGTGTGTGCTAATGACGAGCGCTGACACATGTCCTCATGTTCTAGTCCTTTCTAGGGTATTGTGTAGGTAGGGATGTGTCTATAGTCATACATGTAGATGAGTCACAGTCTGATGGAGGGAGAGGAGAAGCCAGCAGGAGGCCCTCAGACAGAGAGGGTGAGGAGCAAAGGTTGAGGAGATGTTGTTGGAACCATGATGCCGGTTTTGGTGGTTTTGTTCCTCTTGAGGGAAACACCGGGTGAATTGGGACATGCAGTTCCTCCACATGAACACAGGGGGGCACATGACCATGAACCTGCACGTGAGTAAGTGCCTGCTAATGGGAACAGGTGATGATGGGAAGCAGCCAGTCAACGTGTCTGCATCCAGGTGGCGTCCCATACTGTAACCACAACATGTGATGGAATGCAAGGAAATGGAGCTTGGTGATTATATGCAGAGCTCGGATTAAAGATGACTTAAAGACACTCACTGGACAGTGGACATGTCCCCCCGTTCGCCCTGTAGTGTCTTAACACATCCATGGAAATGTGTTGGGGCCTCTACAGACATGGAGACAGGACTCGTTGTGACACTGAGGGCTGCAGAAGGTTCGGGACGAGTTAAGAACTCGCTTTATTTGAGTGTTGTTGCTCCAATAAATGTGTGTGAAGTGAAGCATCAGATGTGCAGTGTGTTCTGTGTGTTACTCAGAGTCCCCGTGAGGACGTGTGGGTCCTCACCACCAGTCACATAGATGAAGTCAACCAGTGAGACAAGAACTAGAGAGTAGTTTAAACTGGGAACCAATGAGTCCACAAGGTCTTATCTTCAGGGTCCGGATCCGGACCGCGGTCCACCAGTCAGTGACCTCTGGTGTAGAGACACAGCGATGGAATCACAGGGTCACGTGACATGTGACCTTTGCTAGGAGCCAGATGATGGCATTGAAATGGCCAGTAAAACTACTGGTTTCCAGGAAGTGCTTCAGTGGTGAAACACTTCCTGCTTCCTGATGAGGAGGAAAACCCATGGACACAATGATGTAAAAGGAACCTTCACATGACGCATCATGTTCAGCAGCTACAGCTACGAATGCTGGATGTGACTCACTCTGTCGCTCTAAAGTCAGGAGGAAATATTGTACAAACACCAGTTTACTGGAGAGATGAACGAGTGAGATGCATCATGGGAACATCCGTGTGTCCGTCAGTCATCATTTCAGCCCTCGTTAACCACGTGTCATCGTGGGGAGATCGAGGTCAGAGGTCACAGGAGGTGAAAAGAACTAAATGGGTTACAGTGGTTTTTAAAATAGTGTTTTTTATTAAAAGTACCCAACAAATTATAACATAATTCAGACTTGCTACCTTATTATTTTGAATTATTTAACAAAGTCACATTCACACTTGAGTGTCTCTTACTAAGCAGGAAATGAACTTGCCACAGAATAAATGTGTTAATTATTAGCAGAATGTGTGATCATCACCATAAAGCTTCTCGTTCTCTCGTCTCATAGTTTATTAAACTGGTTTTGTTTCCTTGAACACAGCAGGTGACACAGACACATTTATCAAAGTGATCTTCATCATTTCATCTCTTTGTGTGATGACACATGAAAACTGATGCTTGTTGCGTGTTAGAACACACGTGTGCACATGTGAGGGAAAAGTCCTTCTCATGATGCTCACGTGTGCTTTTGGTGATTAAAGGTCACAAGTTGTCCTCTTTTCCTCATTCAGACAACTCTTAAAGTACTTTGTTAGAGTGGAACTAGTACTAAAAGTATCTGTGGAACACAAGTGTGTTTAGTTTGATTAATTACAAAATTCTTATTCAGGACCCTTAAGAACATAATATTATCAATTAAAATGTCATTACTGACAGAAATAAACACAATACTTGGGATTTAAGTCAAATCTTTTATTATGCAACATGTCTACATTACTTTAAGACAAATTTAAGTAAATCACAAAGTACAAATTTAAGTAATATTCTTGCGAATTAAGTAAAATCCTTAAAATATAAAAAGCAAACTCCACAATGACAATGTTCTTTTGGAAAAGGCAAAATTCTTAATTAAAACAAATTGTATATTCATTGATTACTAAAGTAAGTAAATTCATAAAGAATAATAAACATATTTCTAATAAAATATCCCTATTTCTAAAATGATTAAACTGCTCAAGCAAAGTACAAAATGAAGAATATTTATGAATATTAATCATGAAAAAGTAAAAGGTAATTTCCTCAATTAAACATGAAGAATTTAAGATTCAAGCAAAATCTTTTAAAGGCATTAAAAACAGTAGTAAAATATGCATAAAAGTAAAATCCTGAATTACAAACTAAAGTAAAATCCTGCAGTGGAACAATAAGTGAAATTAGTGAAAGTAAGTAAGTAAGAGTTTTATGATGCGCTGTTGTTCTTATTTGTATTATTATGATCATCTTTTATTTAAATGTAGTCCAGCTGTATGAATCTGTATCAATGAGTCATGTGACCCAGTAGGTGAAGTGATGATGTCATCACATCTGTTGATGACACCAGCAGGTTCTCATCATTGACTTTCATTGTACAGAAGGTAGAAGATGGATGTCAATGGTTCATGTGTCTGATTTAATGCATCACATTCACATTGTTCCTCATAGTCTTTGGTTTCTAAGGCTGCTTGGACTCTGCTAAACCTGATCTCAGGTCTACTTTATTCAACTTTATACCTGTGAGGTGTTTTAGAGCAGGAACCAATGGGCTTTGAGCTGAGAGCCACAGACAGGAAGTCAGAAGGTATGAAGAGAGAGGAAGAAACACAGGCTCTAATAAAGTCACATCATATTCCAGCCTTCATGCGTATGAAAGTGAGCTGATGCTGGTTGTGTGTTACAAATCCATCTGGATGTGAGAGGAGCTCCTTGGAGGAGCTACTCTGCTCCCTGAGCTCCTTCTTCTTCAGCTGCAGGAACACCCAGGTGATGATGATCCAGCTCAAAGTCCTCCCGTCTGCCCAGCTTCCGCCCCCTGGTGGTCTGGAGAGACATGACAGCACCTGTCTTCAGTTGACTAGTCACAGAGCTTCATGTGGTCCAACAGACGTGTGTCCGTACCTTACAGTAGAAGTAAAGGCCAACGTTCACCACCAGCAGCATCAGAGGCAGGAGGACCGCTTTGATGATGAGAGGTGTTGGATCTGCTCACACACATGGAGAGTGATCACATGACACCATGAGTCCACCAGCTCCCATGGAACCAAACACTGTATTACTCTGTGTTTACTTCATATTCACTGATTGAACTGTTCATCTGCTTTATGGTCCATTAGAGACCTGTCAATCAGTGTGTAGCCCCGCCCTAAAGCATCACCTGCTTTATGGTCTATTAGAGACCTGTCAATCAGTGTGTAGCCCCGCCCTAAAGCATCCCCTGCTTTATGGTCTATTAGAGACCTGTCAATCAGTGTGTAGCCCCGCCCTAAAGCATCACCTGCTTTTTGGTCTATTAGAGACCTGTCAATCAGTGTGTAGCCCCGCCCTAAAGCATCACCTGCTTTATGGTCTGTTTGACTCTAAATGGACCATAATTTACTAAATAAACATCATGCTGTGTAGAAGAAGACTTGAAACTAGAGATTGAGACCATAAACTCATGTTAGCTTCAGTTTTCAGAGGATCACAGTTACCATGGTAACCAAACGTGCTCCGTCTTACAGCATATTGTTAGCTGACCCTTTATAGCTGTTGTTTAGGTTTGGTTACTCTTTGACATGTGTAACACAATGACAGGAGTCAAAGTCCTTCCAGAAACATCATGCATGGACTCTGTGGTCAGCTGATCATCTTCAGTCCGTTTGGACCAATCATCTTCCACTAAGCTGCATGTAAACAGTCAGCTTACCTTCCACAGAGACAGAGAGCAGACGGCTCTCAGAGGAGAAGTTATGAGAAAAAACATAGAGGTGATAAACACATCTGTAGCTTCCTTGGTGGGCGGGCTCTGCAGCAGGAAACAGGAAGTGGGCAGAGTGATTGACAGCTGGCTCGGTGTAGTTGTGTGCTGAGTTGAAGGAGAGCTGGAAGGAGCCTCCTGGGTACTGTGGCTGGATGGAGCAGCAGATGGTGAAGGTGGAGCCCCTGAGCACCTGAGCCCCCTGCTGCTGGGCCTCGGAGACCCCGTACATGGAGGAGGACACAGAGATGATTGGCTGAAGCAGCAGGTCTGAAACAGAGAGATGAAGACAGGTGATGTTTACCCTTCATTTCAAAGAGACGGACCCTCAATAAGGAAGTGATGTCACAGACAGACAGACAGTACATAGATGATGTCACTGATGGACTTACCTGAGCAGGTGAGATCCACGATGGAGGAAGAGGAAGTTGACCTTAAACACTCCCTCAGAGCAGATCCAGAATGAACACAGTCAGACTGAATCCACCACACAGATCTCTTTGAGGACTCCTCTCTACGTCTGATAGAAACAGCAGAGCCACAGTCCAGATCTCTACAGAGAACATCTGCTCCCTTCAGGTTCATTCCATGGTAATATACTGGTCTCCATTCTCCTTGATTCACCTCCAGTGTACCTTCACAGCGACTGGCTCCTCCCACCAACCTCACAGGTTCTGAACAGAAACAAGAGAGTCGTCAGTAGAAGAACAAAGTGAGTTTCAGTAGAACAGAAATGAAGCAGATCAAAGCTGCAGCTCCTCTTCTACCTGAGCAGGTGAGTCCAACAGCTTTACCAGGTGAGCAGGTGTTTCTCTCTGAGCCTGAGCTTCTACAGTCCAGGAGAGCAGACTCATGGCCTCCACACTGGAACCCTTTGGTCCACATTGGAGCCTCCACTTCTCCATAGAGCGCCCCCTGGAGGACTGAAGGAGCCCCACAGCCAAGCTCCCTACAGACCACCTCTGCACCCTGCTGGTCAAAGTCCTCTTCACACACTGAGGACCACTGGTTAGACTGGTTAGACCTCACCTCCAGTCTGCCTGAGCACATACCAGACCCACCCACCAGCCTGATGGAGTCTGGAGAGAAGACAGAAGATGAGAGAGACACATTAAAGACATCTGTTGCTAAGTGGGGATCTACCCACTGAATCCTGGTCCCAGGGGGGTCAGGTGAGGGGCAGTCTGGGTCAGGGGCTTTATGGGGGGGGAGGCAGCATGACGGAGCTAACGTTATAATAAGAGCAGTTTGTTCTAAAGTCTCATGTGACTTTAAAAACACGACAACGGTTACCAATGTCACGTAACTTAGGATATACAATGTGAGGCCCTTCAATGGAAGTTGTGTTATTTTAAGGAAGTTGTAATTCTTACAGCTTTCTATTCATACTTCATCACCTCAGTGGAGGCTTTAACTCAAAGCTCCAGTGTTGGTCAACTTGATCCTGGACCAGTAGATGAAGGTCAACCACTGGAAGGCTGGAACCTGCTTCTGCTTCTGCTTCTTGTGTCGATGGACTCGTTTCACTTCATGATTCTAAAAGGTTTGAACGTGTTGCAAAGCAATTCACCTCCAGACCACCAGGTGGAGTCACGTGTTTTGTTGGAGACGACCTACAGAGTGACGTCTTTGTGTGGAACTCGTTGGTTTGTTTATTTATTTATCAGACTGCTTTTCATGGCTTTTCTTTCATGGACATATTTGTTCCGTATTTTCCTCCAACTTTGTTCACCCATCAACCGGCAAACCGACGTGTGCAGAGATGTTCCTCCATGAATCGGAGGCCATCATCACGTCCTTACAGTCCGCCAATGACGGGTTGTATCAGGGTTCATATTTACGGATTTCTTCAGACAAAAACTCTTCAAACTGATTCATTCTCTCGAAAAAAATCTTAGTTTTAATAGTGGAATGATTCTATGGAACCAGAAATGTGAGCCTCCTGAAAGGATGCAGTCAGCAGACCAATCACAGCCCTGCGAGCTGCGTGAGGCTCGCGAAGCTTTTGTGCAAGTTTATAAAAATGTGTCGATGCAGGAAAGCAGCAAGAGGGGTGAAAAGGCAGCAAGGGGCTCTGTGTGCGAGTCCTTGTGTTTCTCTGAAAACACAGAAGTACAAACCAGGCTTTTGTTGTTGTTTGATTGTTAACCTCCCACCACTTAAGGGGGCGGAGCTATGTTTCAATTACAAGGTGCATATAATCAGAAGGATTACCTGCCACAGGTGTTGGTGCTTTGGAGGCCAATAGTTCTGTGAGTGAGAGTGTGGAAGGTGGAAGGTGAGCGTGGAACACTCAGCGTAGAAGAGAGACGTGAAGAATGTGTTCGGATCCCTTCATGGTGTCAGGAGTGTTGTATTCATTTCATTTATGTGAAGGAAAGGTGGACTTTCACAAAACTGAGGTGTCTGTTTGGAGATCAAAATAAAGGACAATCAAAGACTATTGGAGACGTCTCCAGGATTATTTCATGCGTCAAAACGAACTTCCCACCAGCGACAGGGACCTTACTTTCTGACAGGCCAAAGGGTCACTACGACCAGTTTCTCTATTCAAGACGTCTCTGAATCTGTCACCAGTTCTCTGCTCACTCAAGAACTAACAAAGTTAACATGGCCACCCAGCTGGGACGCACACAGGACGGCGTGAGGACACACAACCAGGACGTGGATGAAAACAGGACATTTCATCCAGAAGAATTCAAAGTGTGGAGTTTAGTGGGGCTTTTGAGTCTTTCCTCAACACACAACAAACTACGTTCATCTCAACATATATAACCTTATTATATGATATTTATATTGGACATTTATGTGGATATGAGGGCTGTAAAAGTGTCTTTAATGCAATGATTGTCCCCATCTGACCTTCTTAACCAGTTGGGCACAAGCCAGCAGCACAACATTAAAATGTCCTCACAGTGTCCATAAACAGGCCCTAAAAACACAAGTCACCATCACTGCCATCTTCTCCCCAAACACTGTGTCCTGAGTTGGGAGAAGCTCATTAGATCCACTGATGTGTGTCTGGTTTAAAATGGTGATTTGATTCCACAAAGCAGTCAGAGCAGCAGACTCAGTAGATCTGCTTCAAGAGGAGATGGTGTTATTTCACACAGGTCAAGAGGTCATTCTGTGTGAAGGCGGCCCACTGGTGGAACGCTGCAACACGTACCAGACCTTCACGTGACCTTCAGGATCAGGTGTGCTGTCTGTCCTGCTTGATTCTGCTATTTGTGCATTTGTGTTGTTCTTTGTGTGTGTGTGTGTGTGTGTGTGTGTGTGTGTGTGTGTGTCATGTGCTTCAGTGGTTCACTGTGTGTGTGCTTCCCCTGTAGGTGTGTGTGTGTTCTGCCTGCAGGCTGCAGCCTCTTATGGTTGCTCTAGTCCAGGCCTGGCCAACCCGCGGCTCCCGAGCCGCATGCGGCTCTAACGTTCATATCGAAGTTTGGGTTTGTGTTTTTTTAATGTGCGTGTTCGCTTTGCTTGAGTTCAATACGGTACTTTTGGCAAACGCGCATGCGCGTTAAGATGAAAATACCGCAAAGTTTCCCAGTAGGGAAAAGATATTTTAAGTAAACAATTTGTGTCGAGTTCGCCTTCAAAATGGCAGGGAAAAAATGCACAGCCAAACGAAAATATGAAGATGAACACAGGACGTTTTTAACAGAATGGGAAAGTTTATTTTTTTGTGGAGACGCACTGTTTGAAAGCCCCGCTAGTCACAGATGAGGCTGCGGCTGAGTTGGAGATTATCGATCTTTGTGAGGAGGACCAACTGAAACCTGCTTTAAGGGAAGGGGCCATTGAGTTCTGGAAAAGTGTGCCAATGGAAAAATACCCCAATGTCAAACGGGCTGCGCTTAAGATACTGTCCATATTTGGGTCAACATACGTCTGCGAGTCTGTGTTTTCTACCATGAAACACGTGAAATCAAAGCATCGATCTGTTCTGACTGACACCCATATGAAAGAATTGCTTCGAGTGGCAACAACTGAATACAAGCCAGATTTGAAGAGGATTGTTCAAGGCAAGGAATGCCAGAAGTCCCACTAAGCAACATATATAGTAAGAGAAAAAAAAGATATTTTAATTATTATATTTTTGTTTGTGGACTTGGTTGAACTGAGAGTTTGTTTGTGTGTGTGTGAGACAGTGCACACAATGTTCATTGTTAAAAATGACTGGCCCGTGGTCTGTAGAAGTCAAGTTCTGTCATTATCATGTTCTGACCCAGACACTACATCCCACATTCACACAGTCGTCCACCATAGAACCTTTGGATCCTAAATCCACCACTAGAAGCAACATCTCTTCCATGTTGGCTTTTCCTTTGGCCCGTGTTCAAAGGAGTGAGGAGTCCTCACTTTAAATCCAAGCACACTGGTGTTTTACAGGCTACACAACTCCACTCGGTGGGAGAAGCGCACACTGAACCCCTGAACCCAACTACACACGTGCACTTCCTGGAGTCTGGTGCCTCGTAGCGCGCATACAGATTACTTTATTTAGCTGACGCTTTTATCCAAAGCGACTGACATTGCATTGTAACCCACGCATTACAATTTTTGCCTGGGGAGCAATTAGGGGTTAGGTGTCTTGCTCAGGGACACTTCGACATGGAGCAGCCGGGATTCGTACCACCAACCTTGTGGCCCCCAGCGCACTGCTCTACTCCGTGCGCCACCATCAAAACAAATTGGAACTAGGGCAACGGATGTGAATTTCGTAGTGGTGACTTGTAAATGTATTTGGTCAAATAGAAGTGGAATGCGACGAGAATGGGATTCGAACCCATGCATGCAGAGCACAATGGATTAGCAGTCCATCGCCTTAACCACGCGGCCACCTCGTCTTGTTATACAGAGCCAACATAACCCTTCATCACCATCATCTACAGCCCCTATTTACATTCTGTTGTTGTTACCAAGCAGGGAGTTCAGGTTCAGTTTGTTCACCACCTGGACATCACAGCTGGAATGCAGCTGGAAGCATTGAAAAGTTCACAAACTGATGAACTAAACACATCCGAACTCAACACTGATGATGAATTGAGAGGCTGCAGCTTGTCATGAGAAGATCTGTAGTGGAAAGCCGGTTTATTGCAGCCACTTCTACTGATAACTTGTGTTTAATAATCATGAGACGGCTCCCACACGTCTGCACTAGTTGTGATTTGATTTCACAGGTTGCACTTTACACAGAACGTCTTTTAAAGATAATAATAAACAAGTGAATTACAGCCACAATATCAGCCTGGTTCCTTATTGCTTAAAAGACACTAAAGTATGATCCAGTTCTCCAAAGCGTTGCCTCCAGGAGCAGAACTGGGCCCACATTCAAACCTCTATAAGCACAAAGTCAGCCTCACACTGTGATGTGCACAACACTAGACACACGTGTGGACATCACACACAGAAGTACTTGATGATGTCACTGACTGGCTCATCACCACACGTGTGTTACACACGGTCACACACAGCCGCCTCATGGTAGACCATCAGGTTTCAGCAGCATGAGATGCAGCAGGTGAGTTCACCTGTTCAACCAAGATGGAGGAGGAGAAGATCAAAGACAACCAGGATCAAATGTAACCAATGAAATGTGTCCATCTCTTGTGGACCATGTTGTGAACACGGAATCACGTGCAGCTTTTCCTGCTCCGTGTTTTCAGCTTTTCTTTAGATATTCATTTTCTTTTCTTGTTTTTTGTACTAAGATCCAATGTTTGTGTGATGCATGAACACTGGACATGTTGTTGTTTCATTGTGCGTCTGCATGTTGACTTGTTGACTAATTTGAGGATGTGGATGAAAATAATCTCTATTTCCATCAGTGTGCAGCATTGGTCTGGTGTGGTGTGTGATGGAAGTGTGTGTAGTGTTGTACAAAGTGTGAGCACACGTTGTGCGTTTAGTGGTGTAAATGTGGGCCATGTTTTGCACTTTGTGTACTTCACTGCCTCCAATCACTGAGAAGTAGAAGTACTAAAAGGGTTTGCAGTGTGTAACTGGTACAAACAGAATAAAGCCTGATGCAACGTGTGTTTCATGTGGTGACTAAACATGGTTTTGATGAATGATCATTAAAATGTTGATAAATGTGTAGTGTTTCATTCTTCAAAGGACTGGAGGTGTTTGGATAATTGTGTGTTCTGTCTTTAAAACTAAACCATCAAAATTGTGCTTCTGCAATCGAGGAAAACTTAAAAACTCAGCTCTTGTGTGTTGGTCCACTGCGTTCTTGTGTTTGTCAGTAACTTTAGAATTATGACAGTTTTTAACACACAAAAAGTGCACAACGTTCCCTTGATGCACCAATCGCTGGACCCAGTTTGGCCCGACTTCACACTACCGTATCCGCATTAGACAGATTGTCCTTCTTCACACTGTGATGTCAACTACACATCACCCTGCTGTCTGCACACGACACACAACGTTCAGTTGTTGCACACACGTCTCAAGTGAAATCTCAACATCAAGCAGCAACACACAAATGTTGAAAGCAGGTTCAGCATCTTGTGTGTGAGTGTAAGGTGTGGGTGCGTGGGGTTGAAGACACGGCACAGGACCACAGGGTGGTGGGTTTCACAAAATGCTTTTTATTCGCACAATTCATTAATTAATTCGCTCGCTCGGTCGGTCGGTCCGTCTCCCTTCTCCCTCCTCGCTCGCCTCACTTTTTATAGGGGCGAGAGGAGACCCGTTAATTCCCCCCAGCTGGTTGCCAAGTGTTTCCACCTGGCACTGTTCCCCGAGCCACTCCCCCTCTCTCTCCCTCTGCAGCCGAGCCGAAACCACGCCCGCCACCACATACCCCCACCGCCCGACTTAGGCCGGGGAGCCGTCCGGCCTAGCTTACTCCCCCCCCCCTCCCTCGAGAGGGCGGGAGAGGAAGTCCGCCACGACCATCTGCGTCCCCGGCCTATGGACCACCTTGAAGTTAAAAGGCTGCATGGCCAGATACCACCGAGTGATCCGGGCGTTAGTATCCTTCATGCGGTGGAGCCATTGGAGCGGGGCGTGGTCCGAACAGAGGGTGAATGAGCGTCCCAGGAGGTAGTAGCGCAGGGAGCCCACCGCCCACCGGATGGCCAGGCACTCCTTTTCCACCGTGCTGTACCTGGCCTCCCTCTCCGATAGCTTCCGGCTGATGTAGACAACGGGGCGGTCGACCCCCTCCACCTCCTGGGACAAAACGGCCCCCAGCCCTCTGTCCGACGCGTCGGTCTGCAGAACAAACGGGAGAGAAAAGTTAGGTGTGTGGAGGAGTGGCTCCCCACAGAGAGTCTGTTTTACCTTCTCAAACGCCCGCTGGCACTGCTCCGACCACTGGACCGGATCTGACGCACCTTTCCGGGTCAGGTCGGTCAAGGGGCTGGTGAGGTCCGCAAAGCCGGCGATGAACCGTCTGTAGTAACCCGCCAGCCCCAAAAACCGCCTCACCTCTTTTTTTGTCTTAGGGCGCGGGCAGGCTGCAATAGCTGCCGTCTTGTCCACCTGAGGACGCACCTGCCCACCCCCCAAGTGGTACCCCAGATACCGTACCTCCCTCCGTCCAACTGCACACTTCCCCGGGTTGGCGGTGAGCCCGGCCCGCCTCAGCGACTCCAGCACCGCGTCCACCCGCCGCACATGCTCCGCCCAGGTGGTGCTGTGGATGATTACATCGTCCAGGTACGCGGCCGCATATGAGGCATGCGGACGCAGCACCCGGTCCATGAGGCGCTGGAACGTGGCCGGGGCACCGAACAAGCCGAAGGGAAGCATGGTGAATTGGTACAAACCATACGGAGTGGAGAAAGCCGTTTTCTCTCTGGACTCTGAAGACAGGGGAATCTGCCAGTAGCCCTTAGTTAAATCCAGGGTCGTAAAAAAACGTGCAGTGCCCAGCCGGTCCAGGAGTTCGTCGACCCGGGGCATTGGGTAGGCGTCGAATCGTGACACGTCGTTTACCTTGCGGTAGTCCACGCAGAACCGCACAGTCCCATCCTTCTTGGCCACCAGAACGATGGGGCTGCACCAGGCGCTGTTGGACTCTTCTATTACCCCCATCTCCAACATAGCCGCTAATTCCTCCCGAACCACTTTTCTTTTGTGTTCGGGTAGTCTGTAGGGTCGTGACCTCACCGTCACCCCCGGGGGGGTCTCGATTCGGTGCATTATCAGGTCGGTGCGGCCTGGCCGGGGGGAGAACACATAAGCAAACCGCTTCTGCAACTGGGCAATGTCCGCTCTCTGGTCCTCAGAGAGATGACCCTCACACGGGAGCGGGGTGGGATTAGTTGCTTTTGGCACCTCCGGCCCCAGGTCCTCTCTTTCCGATACTGTGGAAATCAGAGAAACAGACTCCGCCTCCCTCCAGGGTTTCAGGAGGTTGAGGTGGTATATTTGTGTAGCCCCGCCCCTGTCAGACCGCACCACCTCATAATCAACATCCCCCACCCGGCGTGTGACCTCGAAGGGCCCTTGCCACTTAGCCAGGAGTTTTGAGTTGGAAGAGGGAAGTAATACAAGTACCTTTTCTCCCGGTGTGAATTCTCGCAGCTTGGCCCCTCTGTTGTACAGCCGTTGTTGTCGTTCCTGGGCCTGGAGCAAATTCTCCCGTGACATCCTCCCCAGTGTGTGGAGCTTTGCTCGCAGGTCCAGGACGTACTGGATCTCGTTCTTTCCGGGGCTCGGACCTTCCTCCCAGCTTTCTTTAATAAGGTCCAGCACCCCTCTTGGTGACCTGCCAAACAGAAGCTCAAAGGGAGAAAATCCCGTGGAGGCCTGGGGGACCTCCCGGACTGCAAACAACAGAGGGTCAAGCCATTTGTCCCAATTACGTTCATCGTCGCTAATAAATTTACGAATCATGGACTTCAGCGTCCTATTCATCCGCTCTACCAACCCGTCGGTCTGGGGGTGGTACACACTCGTGCGGACGGACTTAATGCCCAGTAACCCGTAAAGTTCTCCCAGTGTGCGCGACATGAACGAGGTGCCCTGGTCTGTTAGAATCTCTTTCGGGATTCCAACCCGGGAGATGACCTGAAACAGAGCCTGCGCGACGCTCTTTGCAGAGATATTGCGCAATGGCACTGCCTCCGGATACCGGGTTGCGTAATCCACGAGGACTAACACAAAGCGGTATCCGCGTGCGCTCCGGTGAAATGGCCCGATGAGGTCCATGCCGATGCGCTCGAACGGAACCTCCACCAACGGGGCACGTGGTATGGCTGGTGAATTAACCAATTGACACTCCGGGCAGGACGCACACCAGCGGCGCGCGTCCGCCCGGATGCCTGGCCAATAAAATCGGGCCATTATCCGGTCTAGTGTTTTCCCGTATCCCATGTGACCCGCCATCGGATTATAGTGAGCCGCCTGGAAAACCATTTCCCGGCGGCTTTTCGGTACTAACAACTGGGTGTTTTCCTGCCCTGTTCGAGTGTCACGACTCACTCTATACAGTCTGTCCCTAATCAATGAGAAGTGCGGGTACGACTGTGCTGCGTCAGGGCGCACCAAATGACCATCAATTCTTATCACTTGGTCGTAGGCTGAGCGTAGAGTATCGTCACGAGACTGCTCGAGTGGAAAATCTTCCATGGAGCGGAACTCGGGAACCGCCGGGGTCTCCTCGGGAGGCTCCGCCGGTTCCCCCTCTTCCCCGGCGGCGTCGGACGACCTCGCGTCACCGCTGAGCACCGCACACATACCGCATGTCCCTGTCGGTCGTGAACGCACCCCCGCAGCCTGCCCCATTAGCGTGTTAAATCCCTCCCAATCCGTTCCCAAAATTACGGGGTGCGTCAGGTGGGAGCTAACCGCGACCTTTATTCTATATTTTTTCCCCCTGAACCGAAGTTCGACGGACACTATGGGATACTCGTGAATGTCCCCGTGCACACACCTTATTTTCACCCGCGACGCTTCTACCAATGCCCCTGGCCGAACCAGGCTCTGGTGTATCATGGACTGCGAACAGCCCGAATCCACCATCGCCTGGCGTGTACCCCCCTGGATTCTTACCGGAACGCGGTACGTCGCTCCCGGGCCGGGGGAGGGTGATGGAGCGCCGGCAACCCGGATCACCTGCCCCACCTCCATCAGCGGGCACTCCCTCCGCAGATGGCCGGGCTGCCCACACTTCCAGCACTCCTGCCCTGGCGTTTGAGAACCTCCGGGTGGGTCAGGAAGAGTGTCGGCCCCGGTCGGTGCTGCGTGGTCGGCCCCCCTGGTACGAGCTGGTGACCGCGGCGTCGGCCAGGGCCACCCTGCCGCCGGCTGCTGGGTCCTCCTTCGCAGCGTGGTGACCGGCTGCGGCGGCGCGGGCGGGCGCCCGGCGTCGCCCCGTCCGCCGGGGTGGACCGCCAGGTGATCCTCTGCCAGGGTGACCGCGGCCTCCAACGTCGCCGGACGGTGGTACTGGACCCACGACGAGGTCCGCGGCGGGAGCCCCTGCAGAAACTGCTCCGCCACCACCTTCTCCACCACCGCCGGTGCGCCACCCGCGCCCTCCGGCTGCAGCCACCTGTTGGCCGCGTCCCGTAGCCGCTGAGCAAAGGCGAACGGACGGTCCTCCGGACCCAGCCTCGCCTCCCGGAAACGCCGCCTGTGGTCCTCGGGGGAGAGCCCCAGCCGGTCCATGATGGCCCTCTTTACCCCGGCGTAGTCCTGTCTTGCCCCGGGCGGCAGACCCAGGGCAGCTGTCTGCGCCTCTCCGGTCAGTAGTGGCAGCAGGCGGATTGCCCGTTCGTCCGCCGGCCACCCGCATGCCTCCGCCATCGCCTCGAACATTTCCAGGTACGACTGTACCTCGTCCGCCGGCGTCATTTTATGCAGCACCACCCCCGCGTACGCCGGGGGACCCGGTACCGGTGCTGCCGCGGCTGGCCGGGCCACGAGCTGCTCCAACACCCGGGTCTGCCGATCCGACTGGGCTTGGAGCGCCCCCAGAAAGTGCCGGTTGACCTCGGCCTGCTCCCGCTGCATCGCGGCGATCTCTCCCAGCATCCGCCCGAGCGCGATCGCCGGCTGCGCCATCCCCTCCGCCTGCTGATCGCCGGGTTCCATACCTAGTTGGGCGCCACTGTAAGGTGTGGGTGCGTGGGGTTGAAGACACGGCACAGGACCACAGGGTGGTGGGTTTCACAAAATGCTTTTTATTCGCACAATTCATTAATTAATTCGCTCGCTCGGTCGGTCGGTCCGTCTCCCTTCTCCCTCCTCGCTCGCCTCACTGTTTATAGGGGCGAGAGGAGACCCGTTAATTCCCCCCAGCTGGTTGCCAAGTGTTTCCACCTGGCACTGTTCCCCGAGCCACTCCCCCTCTCTCTCCCTCTGCAGCCGAGCCGAAACCACGCCCGCCACCACAGTGAGGTTTAGAGAAAGCTGTGAGAAGGTGATGGAAGGCTTAGTCTCTGATGATATACCATGAATATTCACATATATGGATCTCTGTGTCTACGTTGTAGTCGATGGACGTGAACATGTTTCTTCCTCCAAAGTGGGTCGTGACAGAAACACTTTAAGAACCACTGATTTCATCTAAAGACCTTTGTGATGAAAAGATATCCAGAGCTTCACGCTTGATGGAATGTTGTAACATCCATTAAACAACATTCTCCATCATTCAAGCAAATATTACTGTGTTACTAACAGATTATATTCAGCAGCCCGACTCACGGATTTGGGGGTTTTGCATTTGGAATGAAGAAATGTCTCTATAGCGCCCCCTAGAAATTGGACCACTTAGTACCACAGTAGGACAGTTTCCCCCCCGATGCCCGACTGACTTGAAATTCACCAAGTTCACCTGTTCTCTAGAACATGTTCTACAAAAAGGTCCATCATGGCGTTTAAATGCTTCTACTTAGATTTTACGCCATTTAGAATTTAGATAAAAACACACTTTTGCCAACTCCTCCTAAACGCTGATTCTGATACTCACAAGAGTTTCTTTTGATGATTATTGGTTCAATGTCATCAGAAATCATATAAACTTGTTGATATCTTGTTTTCATAAGTTAGGACCAATGAGCTTCTAAGGGACGTGGTTTAATAAGTCAACACACTTAACTTCCAAATGACCACCATCTTTGTAGCATATGTAAATATTGCCCCCTAAACAGGCCCTAATGATCAAACATGATCTAATCTGCTCCGTATGTCTCTTATGCCACGACATCCTTAACCTGTACACATCCATGTGATCATTTTAATCCTGGTCATAGCGCCACCTAGAGGCAATGAGAAGTTACCTGTTGTTTTCCCTGCTCCTCACACATCAACCTGATCCCTCTCTAATGCTGTGAGACCTAAAAGAGACACGAGACCTTGATGATGTTAAAGATAAAGTTTGCAAAGCGTCGTTCCCGGCATCGCTCCATGTGGTTAACGACGACTGACTCACGGACGCGATTGTAGACGTGTGGTGCGTTTGATTTGAGGCTGGAGATGGTTTATATCTTCAACAAGTGAAAGGTGCTCAAAGTTATGGCTCACAGGTACAGACCGATTCAAGGTGTGTAGTGAGGGAGGGACTGGACCAACACACAGGAAGTACAGGACACATAGATGATGTCACTGATGGACTCACCTGAGCAGGTGAGATCCACGGTGGAGGAAGTGGAACCTGACCTTAAACACTCCCTCACAGCAGATCCAGACTGAAGACAGTCAGAGTCAATCCACCACACAGATCTCTCTGAGGACTCCTTTCTGTCTCTGATAGAAACAGCAGAGCCACAGTCCAGATCTCTACAGAGAACATCTGCTCCCTTCAGGTTCCATCCATAGTAATCTACTGGTCTCCATTCTCCTTGATGTTTCACCTCCAGGGTTCCTTCACAGCGACTGGCTCCTCCCACCAACCTTAAAGGTACTGAACCTAAACAAGAGAGTCGTCAGTAGAAGAACAAAGTGAGTTTCAGTAGAACAGAAATGAAGCAGATCAAAGCTGCAGCTCCTCTTCTACCTGAGCAGGTGAGTCCAACAGCTTTACCAGGTGAGCAGGTGTTTCTCTCTGAGCCTGAGCTTCTACAGTCCAGGAGAGCAGACTCATGGCCTCCACACTGGAACCCTTTGATCCACATTGGAGCCTCCACTTCTCCATAGAGCGCCCCCTGGAGGACTGAAGGAGCCCCACAGCCAAGCTCCCTACAGACCACCTCTGCACCCTGCTGGTCAAAGTCCTCTTCACACACTGAGGACCACTGGTCAGACTGGTTAGACCTCACCTCCAGTCTGCCTGAGCACAGACCAGACCCATTCACCAGCCTGATGGAGCCTGGAGAGAAGACAGAAGATGAGAGACACACATTAAAGACACTAAAAAGCATCTCATTAACGTCTTGTTTCTCTGAGAAGATCTGTATGGAAGTAAATCTGTGTCATCGGGGTTTGAAATAAAAAGGTGATTGAATTTCTAGCACTGAATATTTATGCATTGAAATAATGTATCTGAATGTTTAAAACACTAAAATACTGAAAAAAATTCAACCTAAAAAAAATCATTCTTAAAATATTCAGCCGCAAAGAAAATTCAGCCGTGAGACACCAACATCTGGGACACTAAGGAAGAGCAAACAATTCTAGATTCAAGATCAGGAGCGTGCGTCAAGCTGAAGGAGCGAGCACCCAAAACACCTTCGAATTGTTTCCACGTCCAATAATAACGGGGCTTTAACTCCTCTTTAATTTGGGAAGAAGAGACAGAGAGGAGTCCTTGAATTTCACCCTCCTGCACATCCAAAGCCATTGTTTACACACACACACACACACACACACACACACACACGACCCCGCCCCCCATGTCACTCACATGCCGCATTCACTGGACAGGCACACAGTAGGAAACCAGAACATCAGAACATTGTCCCACACAGCAGATAACAGTGATGTCGCTACGATATAAAACTCATGGGCCGAACCAACATTAAACTTCATATTAAGGGGGGGGCACAAAATGTCGTCCAGAGGGCCGCAGGCTGCTAGTTTGAGACCCCCGCTCTAGAGGGTGAATAAGTGATTCATCCTGGATACACTACTGTCATAGATGATGTCACAGATGGACTTACCTGAGCAGGTGAGATCCAGGATGGAGGAAGAGTAAAATGATAATAAACATTCACTCAGAGCAAATCCAGACTGAAGACAGTCAGAGTCAATCCACCACACAGATCTCTCTGAGGACTCCTCTCTGTCTCTGATAGAAACAGCAGAGCCACAGTCCAGATCTCTACAGAGAACATCTGCTCCCTTCAGGTTCATTCCATCGTAATCTACTGGTCTCCATTCTCCTTGATGTTTCATCTCCAGTGTTCCTTCACAGCGACTGGCTCCTCCCACAAACCTCACTGGTCAGAAACAAGTCATCAGTAAATAAATACTTTTCATTTAACGTTGACCTCTGACTCCTCTTCATTGGATCTTTACTTCTCTCTTCTGTCTCTAGTTACCTGTTGATGTGGGATTTCCTTCAGCCTGGAGTTCTGGAACCATAAACAGTGAATGTCATTAAAGTCCTGAGTATGTGATTGAGCTTGTGTACAACTTTCATCAGTTGTTACATTACAGTTTTTCTCGATTCTTTACACACAAATCCTGGTACTTGACACACAATGAGCACAACATGTAACTCATGCATCAACCCCCTGAACCAATTCTGCTAAACTACAAGCACAATTCTTGCTTTACACTCAATTTGCAGTTCTAAAACACACTTTTTTCAAAGCACTACACACAATTCTCTCCATTCTCTGCACAATTTTCATGAAGAAAATGTTGTTTTCACAAGAAAAACACTGTCATTCAAAATTCTAAAGTCCATTGCTCTACTAAGCACACTGACTCGTCACATGGGAGAACACCTGTCACACAGTGTTACAATTAGGAACCAGAGCTTCAGCATAAAAGGGCAACAGGTGAGCTCTTCTGTTTTGGAGCAATGGATGACAACATTAGAAACAGAGCCAGAGGAGTGAGAGGAAGAGGAGGAGGACGAGGAGGACGAGGAAGACCAAGGACCGTAAACTCTGATGAGATCTGAGTCACTTTGGTTGACCAAAGCTATGGAGGAATTCTTCTCTGCCTGGAGATGGAAAGTGTGTGACTGAAATCCACAAACGCACACCCCCCTTCTCTAAGCCAGTGTTTCTCAACTGGTGGGTTCGTGACCCACCAGTTGGTCGCGGGCCTTTGCATGGGTTTGTCATTTGAGAACAAAATACCATTTTGAGAAGAAAATGACATTGTTTTGAATGTAAAGTTTCATTTTGCAGGAGTATTGAGGGGTTTTGCCCATTGTGTGTGTGTTTTTAGATTTGTGTGTAGAGTTCTGAGAGTATGAGGCTTTAAGAAAATGTGTCTAAACAATCGAGAAAAACTGTAATGCACAACTACGTGAACAGAATGACACACACACACACACACACACACACTCACACACACACATACACACACACACATACACACACACACACGCACACACGCAGTTTTGGGAAAGTTCACTTTCTACATGAACTAGTTCAAAGTTCAGTTCACACATTTTAAAATGAACTAGTTCAGTTCATAGTTCAAACTTAAATATTTGAACTAAGTTCACAGTTTAAACTAGTTCAGTTTTTTTCCCATGTTGCTGCAAACTATTATTTTTCTAAATTATTGCCACAGCCCAGAACCACAGACAGCAATTATTTGATCAGTTTTAACCCTGAAGCTATGCATCAGATTTCATCTTCATATCCAGTTTTGAATCCTTATCCAACCAGGGTTCACATTAGCTTTGAGGGGACATTGCTGCTTTAATGTTGCTTTAATTCACTCCACACTAGCAGCAGCTGCAGCGTTCCCCCCTACAGTACATTCTCAAACACATGCTGCTTCAATGGTCTTTTTAAAATAAGAAATAAAAACACGACAGTTATCATTAAGGTGTAAATGTTTATAAAGAAAGGTCAGATTCCTCCATCCTCACCGACCTTGTCAGTAACTTCATAAAACTCATTTAAATTATTATACGCCGTCTCTTTGTTACACGCAGCTGTCGCCTCCATGCATTTCATTTTGATGACGCTGTCCCCCCCCCCCCCCCCCTCGCTCTCTTTGCTAAGTTACGAATGACGCGAGCGCGTAAGTGCGAGCCCCAAATCCTCATTGAAAATGCATTGAAGGCTCGATTTTCGAAAAGAAAAGTTTTAACATGAGAGTGAACGGGAGGATGCTTGGGCGCGCCACCATTTGAAACGTGACCTGAATCTGACGAATCTGATTGGACAATGACAGATAAAATGTCTAGAACACTGAAAACTACTTTTGCTGTGATAGAATTTGTTGAACCCCCCCTCTTTCTCCCAGTTGGTGGGACGTTGCCCAAATCGCCCCCATTACAGCATCCGGCCCTGGTCCAAAGGTAAAAAGACATGAGGACACGTCCCAACATGTCCTCCTCCCACCGTGACACACAACAACAAAAAACAACAACACGCATTGTGTGTCCTTCAGTATGACATACACACACACACAGAGACACACACACACTCACAGAGACACACACACACTCACACACACACAGCGACCAACAATAAAAACACACACTGCTGAACATGAAGGCCTTCATTCAGTCACATTGATCCATTCAATATGAAGCTATAAATAGATTATTGGTACATAGAATCCACCCGTCGTCTTATTGGTGAAAACATCGACCACAGCGTGTAAAACGGGTCTAAAATCAGTGACGTCATTTTGACTTTGAATTTGGCGGCGATTCCGTTTCCAACGTAGCTGGTGAAGTGACGTCATGTGTGGATTTGAATTGGTCCATGTTTGATACGTAACGTAGAGGATTACTGCCATCACCTGTTTACGCTTAAAGGCACAGCAGAGTTGTGCTTTTTGACGAACATGTTGAAATGTTCAGGTTCAAAGTGCTCAAAAACTCACCTGAACTTTAGTGGACGTATATGCTGACATTTACACTATTAAACAAGTAACTGTAATACAGACCATGAAGTGTGTGTGTTCAGGACAAATGTGAAAATATAAGAAAGAGTCCTACCTGAGCTCCATAGCAACAGCAGCAGCATCAACAGGTGATCCATGACGACCAGGTAGACGTCTGTCTCTCTGCGTCTGTCTCTGTGCGTCTGTCTCTGTGCGTCTGTCTCTGTGCGTCTGTCTCTGTGCGTCTGTCTCTCTGCGTCTGTCTCTGTGCGTCTGTCTCTCTGCGTCTGTCTCTCTGCGTCTGTCTCTGTGCGTCTGTCTCTCTGCGTCTGTCTCTCTGCGTCTGTCTCTCTGCGTCTGTCTCTGTGCGTCTGTCTCTCTGCGTCTGTCTCTGTGCGTCTGTCTCTCTGCGTCTGTCTCTGTGCGTCTGTCTCTCTGCGTCTGTCTCTGTGCGTCTGTCTCTGTGCGTCTGTCTCTCTGCGTCTGTCTCTCTGTGTCTGTCTCTGTGCGTCTGTCTCTCTGTGCGTCTGTCTCTGTGCGTCTGTCTCTGTGCGTCTGTCTCTGTGCGTCTGTCTCTGTGCGTCTGTCTCTCTGCGTCTGTCTCTCTGCGTCTGTCTCTGTGCGTCTGTCTCTGTGCGTCTGTCTCTCTGCGTCTGTCTCTGTGCGTCTGTCTCTCTGCGTCTGTCTCTCTGCGTCTGTCTCTGTGCGTCTGTCTCTCTGCGTCTGTCTCTCTGCGTCTGTCTCTCTGCGTCTGTCTCTGTGCGTCTGTCTCTCTGTGCGTCTGTCTCTGTGCGTCTGTCTCTGTGCGTCTGTCTCTGTGCGTCTGTCTCTGTGCGTCTGTCTCTCTGCGTCTGTCTCTGTGCGTCTGTCTCTCTGCGTCTGTCTCTCTGTGCGTCTGTCTCTGTGCGTCTGTCTCTGTGCGTCTGTCTCTCTGTGTCTGTCTCTCTGCGTCTGTCTCTGTGCGTCTGTCTCTGTGCGTCTGTCTCTGTGCGCCTGTCTCTCTGCGCCTGTCTCTGTGCGTCTGTCTCTCTGCGTCTGTCTCTCTGCGTCTGTCTCTCTGCGTCTGTCTCTGTGCGTCTGTCTCTGTGCGTCTGTCTCTCTGCGTCTGTCTCTCTGCGTCTGTCTCTGTGCGTCTGTCTCTGTGCGTCTGTCTCTCTGCGTCTGTCTCTCTGCGTCTGTCTCTGTGCGTCTGTCTCTCTGTGCGTCTGTCTCTCTGTGCGTCTGTCTCTGTGCGTCTGTCTCTCTGCGTCTGTCTCTGTGCGTCTGTCTCTGTGCGTCTGTCTCTCTGCGTCTGTCTCTCTGCGTCTGTCTCTCTGCGTCTCTCTGATGGTCTCGTGTTGTGTCCTCAGTTTATCTCCTCATACCAGAAGAGGAGGAGCTTTGCTGATACTGGTCTTTAGTTTTTAGATCTTATTCACACGCCTCTTATGCGTTTCTGTCAAACTGATTATTTGCCCTATATTATTATTATAGGACTGTTTCCACGACAACCAGAGATGTTCCTATGAGATTAATGCCATTAGTCCCCCCTTTCTCTCTCTCTCTATATAGAGATATTGATGTTTTTATATAGATATATCAACGAGACTTCATTATATTTCAATAAATATCATATTTCTCATCTTTGAGTTGAGGTCCATGTGAGAGCTGGAGGTGGACCACGGTCTCACTAGCTGCAGGGATGGAGAGGAGAGGCCTTGGTTTGCAGCTGAAGTAGCAGCGCCCTGTTCTACAAGAAGGCCCCACTAACAGTGAGCTGATGAGTTCCTTTAGTGAGGATTCACTCTAAATAAGAGTTCATCCTCATGAAGACAAAGGAAGACACCCTGGGACCAGAAAGAAGGAGAAGAGGAGCAAGTAGTAGGACTCAAAGACATCTAAAGGCCTCACTGAGCTTGTGTGGAAGACACTAAGAACCCAAGTAGTGATTTGACCTCAACAGGGTCCCCACCACAGGGTCACTAATGGTTGTGCTTCATGTGTTTAGTTCACACAGATCTCATGGGATGTATTAATCACCTCCTCTTCTTCTGTCCATCTGCTTATTGTTCATAGTTAGATGTGGAGATGTTGAGGATGGTCTGCAGGCTTCATGATGGTGAACATGAAGGAAGGAGGGAATGGAACCTGATTCCTTCATCTCACAACCTAATGAGCACAATCGGACCCTGATGCACAGAAACACTGTTATAATGGAGTAAATGACATTACAGAGCACAGATGCTGGGCTCTCCATCACATGACCAAAGCACTAGAACATGAGGTGGAACAGGGAACACGTGTTGATGGGTCACTTTGCTGCTGTTTCCCTACTGATCAACATCAGAGTCCTTCTTAGCTTGTGTTACTTTACTAATGAAGAGAAGGACTTTTGTGTTTCACAACCTGAACTGCAGTTCTGTGAAACTGATCATATCTCATTTTACAAGAAGCTGCTGACCGCCTAAAGATTAGAGGCCCGTTTCCATGACGACCAGAGATGTTCCTATGACATGGATGGTATCAGTAAGTAGCTGTAACAGCATCAGCTGCAGCTACTTCCTGCTTCTACTTTAACTGATCCAATCACAGGATGTTTTTCGTCTTTTTGGCACTAAAAATGTAACATGATAAAAAGTCTTAAACTACTATATGGACATTTATTTGTGGGGATAAAGAGGAACCACAGTGAGTGCTTTGATGTGTTAAAATGAGTTTATATGTTACTGGTGAATAAATATGTCAATATTAAAAAGCAAAAAAAAGTTTGTTTCTAAAAAAAATCCCTTTAAATGCTGTAAAACATTGAGGCACGAGGCAGAAAGCACATGCACGTGATGTGTCCCTGTGTGTGGACAGTGCACGTGTCTCACGGTGACACAGTGAGGATAAACTACTCTAGAGGAGGCTTTTGTGAAGGCCTCACTGCCCGACACGGGAAAGTCAAATCATGTGTTTTTGTCTTCCTCGGGTTGCCGTAGGCCGATCTGCTTCATTCCACCACTCGCCTGAGTCGTCTGATCTCACTGAATACGACCAAGTGACAGCTTCCCCACACACTCACTACACTAAATGTCCATGCTCCATGTTTCTGATTGGCCGCAAACATTGACTACAGCCATTTTTAAATCTTTTACTTAAATGTATCATTATATATGCTTTATTATACACTATAAGACACTCTTGTTTGGCATCGTTTAATATAAACTGTATCACTAGATTCAGGGTCATCTGCTGAATCTGTTTGATGTGTTTGTTGCTATGGTAACATTAGCATCAAAGAAATTGTTGGACTTATTTGCATCGTGTATTTATTTTATTAATACTACACGGACTAAAGTTGCCTTGAGAGTATTTCCAATAGATCATTTTATATTGTAGCCAGGACTCTAATGCTTCAAACCAGGTGAACCATTCACATTTTTTTCATGATGAGAACCCATAATGTCGGTTCTGGTTCGGTTCTGACCCGTTTTATTTTGTGTCCCTTTGTCCATATGGGAGACTTTAGGGTGGATGACAATAACTGGTGCAGTCTGTGTGTAACGGACTCACTCAGCTCACCGGCTTCATGTTTCTCTGTTAAACTTTAGTTCTTCATCAAGCTGCAGGAGGTTTTCAGCTCTGAACCCATTGGTCCATGTGACCGTCAATCAGCTGATCAACATCTCTGTGAGCTCATCCAGCCTCCTTCCTGTGTGAGTGTAGAGCAGGAAAGTACCAGAACAAGATCTAAGAAGAGTTTCTCAAGAAAAGTTTAACACATCAACAAATGTTTCTTTATGGAAAACATGTTTGTATTTTAACATGAAAATAAACTTTTGACATTTCAGTTTGGAATTCTTATTTTTTAGTGGGTTTTAAACATTTATGTCATTTATATGTACCTTTCTGAATGAAGCATTGAATCCAGAATCATCTTCATCTCATGAAGTGTTCTAAATGAGAAGCTCCCCCATGTTGAAATGACCTCAGCGCCTCCCGTTGGGCCTCTAGATGCAAAGTGGATGGAGCGGCTCGGACTGGAAGCTGGTGGACTTCAGACTCCCCGACGTGGTCAAATATGTTCTAACATGGTCTTATGCTAAAAGAGTGATAATTGTCTGTATTGAAGCAATGTGTGAAAAGCAGGATGATTCCAAAGTGTCCTTTTGCAGCCGTGTAGGAAGGAAGGAGGCGAGTCAACGTGCTTTCACACAAACGCTCAAACAAAGCCACTCTGTCACCTCGACTGGACCTCGGTTCATTCCTCACTTGCTTTGTGACTTTTGACATCTGCTCCCAGATGGTTTAGAGTTTAGGGTTCCAAGCCTCTCGTGGCCACCTGCCGCTGGGGATGACCTTCGTGTGTGTGAATAAAAACTCAGCGCTTTGACTGCTGGGAGACGCCATCTCCACAGAGCACCGTGATACGGGTTTGTGTGTTTGACCTCCTGCTTGGAAGCAAGAAAAGGACTTTTAGGCCTTTGATCGTTCATCAAGACTAGAAACAAATCCTTCTCTTCTCCCAAACTACTTTTATTGAAACATTCCACAACAATTTGGGTCACAAACAGGACGCGCTGACCGTCCATCAGGCTCTTGGGACGGAGGAAGAGGCCTTTTCCAGGATCACCAGCTGAAGATCCTGCCTCATGTCTCCTTACAAGAGACAAAGGAGACCAAAGGAGTCCTGATTGACGTCACATGTGTCCACAGAAAAATCATTTATTTCTACACACTGAAATTCCAATTATGAAAAAGGGTAAAAAGTACCATAACGAAGACGGATGACTGATCAAGTGGTTTTTATAGTTTGGGGGAGACGATTATTTTTAGCATTTGGGTATTTTTATTTTCAGTGTTGTACGTGATTCTGGGATATTTCCAATGCGTCATTTCATGTGAAAGTAGATCGGATTGTGTGCGATAAAGATTTCACACGGAACAAATCCCCCGAGATGGTGACGCAGGTCGCTCGACTACGCAGGTAAAATAAGACGGTTGTTATTGAGCAGTATGTGAATTCTACTAAAGTAACTGACACCGTGGTGACATCTAAACGCATTTTGAGTCGGGGTTTTTGCAAAGTTGTTCTTGTATAAAGAAACTACTCCTTACGGTGACGACTGTGTTGTAATAAGATCACCGGTTGGGTCCACGCCACTAAAAGATGGGGCCGCAAAACACACGGACCCCTCGGGTCCAGTTGTGTAAAAGATGCAGCAGAAACACGGGGAAACACGTGCAGTGTCTCCCGTACTGGACCAAAGAGTTTGGCTTTCCAGAAAACGGCTCGTTACGTGCCGCTAAACTTCAAATGTTACGAGGGGATTGGGAGGCAAACACATGCCGATCCGCAGCAAGACCCACAACAAGCAGGTCCCACAACACACCACCTGATGGACAGGAGTCGGGGAGGAGGAGGCTGCATGTGAGGGGGAGACGGCATCCATGCTGAGACCAGGGCGCCCAAATGCCCCTTAAAACACGGACTCGCCAAATGGGATAGTAAACATTTCTGATGATTTGCATATAGACAATTATCAGTTAAAGTATTTCAAACATAAACATGTTTATTTCTCATAAACATCTCCTCCAGTTCTTCTTCTGTTGGGCATCACAAGTGCAATATGTCTCTAGGCCTCACTGTGCGGCCTGATCTAGTGGGAGTGCAGTCACGTGGTTGTTTTGAACCTGCAGGGTCTTGCTGTACGGATCGATGCTCAGTTTCCTCAGGCTCCATCTGGTGGTTGTTTGGTGGAAGTACCCGGTCTGCGTCACGTTCACACGTCTGCAGGAGGTGACGCCGGTTACGCCTGAGCACGTGACCTCCATCAGTGTAGATGTCGTAGGACCTGTGGGTACCTGCTGGTTCCCGTGGCTCCTTCTGGAACACCTTCTTCAACGTGCTTTTCACACAAACGCTCAAACAAAGCCACTCTGTCACCTCGACTGGACCTCGGTTCATTCCTCACTTGCTTTATTTGTTCATTGAAGGTTCCTGTAAAACATGAAAACACACATCAGCGCAACAGTGCCAACTGTCGGTTGTTCTGAGAACCGGATTAAGCCGGTTCCGCAGGAGCTAGCTTGGATGTAGCCACCGCCGTTTGTAGCGCGCTGCTGCCGCCTAGTGGTGGAACTGGTGCACTGATCCTCAACGCTTTTCAACACTTGATGCATGTTTTTCCCTTTCAGGCAATAATCTTGCGCTGATGGCGCAACACTCTCCCTCTCAAAATTAAAATGTGCACAACATTTTCCCTTTTAAATGGAGGTGAAGTCATCACCGCTCTTATGCCAGCCTCAGAGGCAGCAAGGCCCAAATTATCATCATTCACAAATCCTCTATTATTTCCATCTATCGTTCTCCAGTTCCTGACATTTACATCAAAATGCTCAGCCTGTAAACTTACAACTCTCTGTTCCCTTTAGGACACCAAGACACTTAGTGGACTACACATTCAACAACACATTGAACATCTACACATTGAAAAACACCTTTGTTTTCCATATTCTTGTGTTTTTCGTAGAGTTCTTTTGTGTGTGCATGGGTGCATCTTCATTCAGCCTTGTACTTCAACGTCTCTTACAGTCCAGGGGCGCCACAAGGTGTGACCTGACTGAAGTGTTTATGTTTATGCTCCCACCACAGACGGCTTGCCCACTTCCTCATATGTCAGCATCCTTGGCGGACGCCGCTCTCTTTGTGGGCGGGTAGTCACAGGTCGCAGGTCAGGTTCCTCATCCGAGGCTTGGACTGAGTCTGGTTGTGATCCCTTTGAAGAGATCAGCCGCGCTGTTCCCTCCAGTTTCCAATGTTACAAGAGAAGGAGCCTTCACCCCCAATGGAGGCGAGCTAAGACGCCTTCGATGCTTTAACGTTACTGCCCCCTCCAGGGAGAAACGCCCGCCCCCCCAGTACAAGCAGCGTGTCCGCTGTAGAATTCCTCCTCGATGAGTAGGTCTCACCTAGTAGGTGTGAAAAGGGGGATTTGTAGAGTATTAAATATAATCATGCATGCAAGGGACTTAGACTAATTAGAGGAACGCCGGACCGGAAGGCTGCAGATCCTACACTGTAAAAAAAAAAGAGGTTTTTGTTCATTCAATTTCCCTAAGTCAGTTCAACTAAAAAGTTGAGTGGTGATCCACTTATAAATTCAACTGCAATAGTGTGAGCAACACAGATTTCGCAGTTGACTCAACTGTATAGACGTGTGGCCCCTGCAAAAGCGCGTAGGAAACCCCACGCAGCCACCAGCGGCTGAGCCTACAGCAGGGCTATTCAATTACAAATCCAGTTGGGCCAGATTTTTAAATCGAGAAAGGTTAGTTGGGTCATTTCAGCGGCGAAGCAAATTTTAAAACCAACACAAACAAATTTATTGAAAAACATTTATTAATTGTTTCTCTTTTGACTTTGGTCAGTTTGCACAGCAAAGGGTGCATAAAAAACAAAAGAGCTAACTGAACAGAATCTGAGGTAGCTCCTACTTTTTCCACTTACAAAAGAAAAGAAACTGACCTAGGCACCTCTTGCCTAGGCCTACCTAGGCTACATATCTGACCTATCTGAGTGCATAAAACTAAAAAGTGCACAGTAAGCAATTCACAATAACAACATAAAACGTTTCCTTTTGAAATAAAATAAACATCTTGCTCAAATTCGACCCATGCAGGAACATCTCAAAGTGCATAAAAATAAAAAGTGCACAGTGTGAGATGTGGGGTTCTCTGTGTGTGTCTTCTTGTATTTACTTTTTAGCTTGTAGAATAGATGTCCGCTTGTAGGACAGATGGCGTGACCGGATCGGTCCTTATAAGGCAGACAATGTGAAGTGGTGGAAGAGAGAGCACAGGAATAAATGAAGATAAAATATTATCTGAGATAACACGCCTGCGACCGAAGGGAGAGCCAGTTTGAACCCATTTTCAGGGCAAGGCCGAAGGCTGCAGGAGAGAGTACCAGACACTCATTGTTCGGGGAAGGCGTTTGTTACAGAAGGATGAACTGGGTTGAACCAACGTTCAAGGGCACCAGAGGGATTAAAACAGGTCAGAGCCAGAAGGCAGGCGGACTTTGGAAGGGATTTGCTTGCGATGCGTATTTCATTGTCTCCAGATATATCTGCGGAGAATTGCTCATGTACAACTTTTTCTCTTCTAAATAAATGTTAAACTTTTTAACTAATCTCCTGTAGTGGATTCTTCTAGTCAACCAACTCGGGTGGATAAGGAATATCCTAACAACAGTATTCACAACTTTAACTAACTACACAAGCTGCACACTGAGGGAACATATTTTACACATCCCACATTATATTGATGTAGGCTACATTTACTCTGCTGACTTAGTGGGAGAAGTGACATTTTTTGTTTTGAACGAGAGCAGTGACTTTAGGCTCGTAAGTTGTCAATGCAAATCCGGAGGCATTGATGGACAGTCCGTCAGTCAGGGAGCAACGACAGTTGCTTTTTATGGAGTTCATGTGTGAAAAACTTGACTCACATGTGTATGTTAATCCAAACATACTGAGGATGACGATCGCTACTTTCTTAATGTTAGGGAACTGATGTACGTTGACATCTGTCCAAAACATTGCGGGCCCGTTAGTGCAAAGCTGCTGTGTCATGGTTACCGATGACTGCATGTCAACAAGTTCGAGTGTGAATTTGCCCTCGTCAATGGAAGGAACCACGTCCTTTGCCCGGGCGGATAAGTCCCCTTCTATTGCAACAGTGAACGGGTCTCTGGCAAAAACGGCCACCTCTGTGGGCAGAACAAGTCCATCCAATCGACCAGCAAAGTTCTTTTTCAGGCTCGCAATGAAATCTGTCATCACATCCGTGATTTCTGCGGGGGATGAGATGTATTTGCGGAGTGTCGGAAAATGGAGCATTCTGCTCAAATCAGTTGCGAAAAGGTCCAGTTTAACTTGGAATGCGCGCATCTGTCCCACAAGGTCGATGACAGTTTTGTCTCTGCCTTGTAGTCCCAAATTGAGATCATTCAGGTGTATGAAAGCAGGCATCAGCCATGAAGTTGTCGTTCAGTATACGACTCAAGTGCGTTTCTGCCTTTTTTTGCTTGCTGCTGCGGAGGAAAGTTATGATCTCCTCTCTGAGACCACAGAAACGCTCCAGTGCTTTGCCTTTGGACGGCCACCTCACGTCATTATGCAAAAGCCCCATCTGTCACAAGCATGCACACACACTTCATATCCAGACCATTGTCTTTAAAAAAAGCAGAAATTTCCCCAAAGACTATATCGCCAGTTGTGTGTCCTTCTAACGGCAGTAGGGTGAGCAGCTCCTCTCGGAAGCATTTGCCGTCAAAAAAACGGACATATATGCACAACTGAGCAGTATCAGTTTTGTCTGTGGACTCATCGACTGCTATAGACATAGTGTCAGCTTTCCTCAGGTCTCCTAACATCGTTTCATACACATCTGCAGCAAGAATTTCAACTCTCCGACTGTTGGAAGTATCTGACAGGGGTATGTTTGTTATAGCAGATGCCACGCTCGTTTTCATTTTATCGTCATTTATCACCTGATCCACGCTGGCCAGCATACAGTCCTTCACGGTTTCAGAGTCTGTGAATGGCCTTTTCTTTTTTGCCAATATCCAGGAAACACGAAGGGATGCTGCGGTAGCTCTTGGGCTGTAAATGACCGTACCATAGTAACACTGCTCCGGTTGTAAGATGCAATCAAACTCTGCACTTTTGCAGCCCTCTCTTGAGATCCCTCGGGAAAACTGGTGCGGAAAGTCTGGTGTTTTTCAGCGTGGTGCCGCCGCAGATTGTAATCTTTAAGTACTGCAACGCACTCATTACAAATTAAACACATCGGTTTGGCATTTGGATGTGGCGGTAAAATAAACAAGTATTTGTCAGTCCAGGCAGGGTTAAACCGACGGATTTTACGTTTCAGTGTTGAGAAAGACATATTGATAGTAATGTAGGCTACTGCCGGCACAGCACGCTCTGCATTGTTTACATGTTGGTAGTTTTGGCGGGACGCAGAATAACCAATCCCACTATGGCCACGCCAAGCCCCGCCCTACGAAGCAGTCAGGGGATGGGACCTGTACACGGACACCTGGCCAATCGTAGTGTGTGAATGCTATTGAAGGGCGGGTCTTGGCGTGGCCATAGTGGAGTGAAAATATCGCTGGCGGGACCCTATTTTCCCTTTTGTACTGTCTATTGCGGAACTACGGGCTGGGCCACTCTGAGGTTGCCTTCGGGCCGGATGTGGCCCGCGGGCCGCCACATGAATAGCCCTGTTCTACAGTGACACAAGAACACTCCATTTTGGATCAGGAGCTGCCAAGGTAAGAACGTTTCATCCTGCTTGTATTCATCGTTTGTTAAATTTAATCTTGAATAGGAAACTTGATAAATCGTATACATGGTGTACCTTGCTGCAGTAGTTTTAAGTGATTTAAAAAGCTATTGTTGATGGCCAAGTTTGCTTGCTAAGCTGTTAGTAAGCTAACGTTAGACTATAAACTTGGCGTTTTATAGTTTCTCTATTGCTGAGTGTGTAATTTTCAGCTCATAAATAATTTTCAAGTAGAACTGAGTAAATCATGACAACCCATTTGCCAATGATAGCGCATGAATATTAACTTAAATCACTGATGTTAGTGTCCTTTATCAGACTCTGTTAAAGGGCAATGATAACTTTTAGAATCCATCAAGTAAGACGTCAATTTCAGTTTAACACCAATAAATCACCTGAAAACAATTTAGCATAATTTTAAACAATATTTTTATTGAAACTAAATACTGCACGAACTAGGAAACTGTGGCTAGACTTGTCATCTTTTAGGAGCGTTAATGGGGGGGGGGTCATTCACAGGAAAAGCCTTTTGTAAACTCCTGTAATCTTGTGCTTGAGCTCGTCCTTTTCAGCGTTTTCACTACTAATTATTAACCAATCATCCAACCATGTGTTAATTAAGGTAACTTAACGTGCATTTGTGTAATTAGCTGAACAGAAATTCATAAATACCCGTTTTAAACGGAAAGTTTTGTCAGCACACAAAATGTTGTCTTAGCCAGCAAACGGTTGCTTTGGCTGTTCAGTTTTGTATGGAGGACAAAAAATGACTTAAGTATAAATACATAATGTATAAATAAATACAGGAATAAATAAATGTGTACATAAATAAATAAATGTATTAATTAATGTGTAAATAAATAAATGTGAAGATAAATATATGAATAAATTAATCAAAGTTGATAATAAAACAGGTCATAAACAAATACATACCATTAATTTATTTCTACATTTCAGTTCTCCTACATTTCTTCATTTATTTATTTATAGGTCTGTATCATATATTTATTTCTACGTTTCTGTTCTACATTTCCACATTTATTTATGCGTGCGTCTGCATATTTGATGAAATTGTACTTTCTTGTTTCTTGCAAATCACTAAAACAGGGTTAAGATTCTAAAAACCAAGCAAGTTGAACAGAACAAACAAAACAACTGAGGAAAACAGCAGAGAGTAAACCAAAGAAAACACAAGACTACAAAATATAAAATGGCAAAACAGCAGCAAGTTCTCTCTGTACGGCACTGGACCAAAGGAGGGTGGACTTTGTGTTAGTACAGAGTGTTTGTGTGAAGTAACAATATTGCCCCCCCCCCCCAGTAGAAGTGAGTCCTGCTGATGAATGGTGCTCGGTGCGTTCATTGAGGCGGCAGGTTGCAGGTTGGATGGACGTCTACATTTAAACGGTGAGGACTGACTGGACGCTTTGTGGGACGACGTGTTGTTGAGTAAACGCTACAGACGTCTCCACAGGAGGGGGCTCATCTACTCGTGTGTGTGTGTCCAGTGAGGGGCCTCTGACAGGAGCCCAGTGGGGGGCCCTTAAGTTACTCATTGGACCGTGATGCTGTAACAAGAGAACATCTGCAGTGGGGGGGGGATTGAGTGATGATACATGTGTGTGTAGGTGTGTGCTAATGACGAGCGCTGACACATGTCCTCATGTTCTAGTCCTTTCTAGGGTATTGTGTAGGTAGGGATGTGTCTATAGTCATACATGTAGATGAGTCACAGTCTGATGGAGGGAGAGGAGAAGCCAGCAGGAGGCCCTCAGACAGAGAGGGTGAGGAGCAAAGGTTGAGGAGATGTTGTTGGAACCATGATGCAGGTTTTGCTGGTTTTGTTCCTCTTGAGGGAAACAGCGGGTGAATTGGGACATGCAGTTCCTCCACATGAACACAGGGGGGCACATGACCATGAACCTGCACGTGAGTAAGTGCCTGCTAATGGGAACAGGTGATGATGGGAAGCAGCCAGTCAACGTGTCTGCATCCAGGTGGCGTCTCATACTGTAACCACAACATGTGATGGAATGCAAGGAAATGGAGCTTGGTGATTATATGCAGAGCTCGGATTAAAGATGACTTAAAGACACTCACTGGACAGTGGACATGTCCCCCCGTTCGCCCTGTAGTGTCTTAACCCATCCATGGAAATGTGTTGGGGCCTCTACAGACATGGAGACAGGACTCGTTGTGACACTGAGGGCTGCAGAAGGTTCGGGACGAGATGCTGCAGAGACAGCAGCTGTGGGACAAAGGTCTCACGTGTAGACGCTAGGAGACAGAATGAATTGACCTGAATGAGCCAGTTAGTCCAGCATCAACACAGCAGATAGAGGCAGAACATTGGAGAACATCAGGACCATCAGGTGCGTGGTCACAATGAGGGAGACACAACAGAGTCAACACAGCAGAGAGGGGGACTGGTGAAGGACGAGGAGGACAACAGGGGGACACCAGTAGGAGAGGGACGTAGTGAGGACTGAAGGAAATGTCCAAACTAACGTGTTGCATCGCCGCCTCGTTGGTGTCTTTCTGGGAAGAACTCGGTTTATTCGAGTGTTGTTGCTCCAATAAATGTGTGTGAAGTGAAGCATCAGATGTGCAGTGTGTTCTGTGTGTTACTCAGAGTCCCCGTGAGGACGTGTGGGTCCTCACCACCAGTCACATAGATGAAGTCAACCAGTGAGACAAGAACTAGAGAGTAGTTTAAACTGGGAACCAATGAGTCCACAAGGTCTTATCTTCAGGGTCCGGATCCGGACCGCGGTCCACCAGTCAGTGACCTCTGGTGTAGAGACACAGCGATGGAATCACAGGGTCACGTGACATGTGACCTTTGCTAGGAGCCAGATGATGGCATTGAAATGGCCAGTAAAACTACTGGTTTCCAGGAAGTGCTTCAGTGGTGAAACACTTCCTGCTTCCTGATGAGGAGGAAAACCCACGGACGCAATGATGTAAAAGGAACCTTCACATGACGCATCATGTTCAGCAGCTACAGCTACGAATGCTGGATGTGACTCACTCTGTCGCTCTAAAGTCAGGAGGAAATATTGTACAAACACCAGTTTACTGGAGAGATGAACGAGTGAGATGCATCATGGGAACATCCGTGTGTCCGTCAGTCATCATTTCAGCCCTCGTTAACCACGTGTCATCGTGGGGAGATCGAGGTCAGAGGTCACAGGAGGTGAAAAGAACTAAATGGGTTACAGTGGTTTTTAAAATAGTGTTTTTTATTAAAAGTACCCAACAAATTTTAACATAATTGAGACTTGCTACCTTATTATTTTGAATTATTTAACAAAGTCACATTCACACTTGAGTGTCTCTTACTAAGCAGGAAATGAACTTGCCACAGAATAAATGTGTTAATTATTAGCAGAATGTGTGATCATCACCATAAAGCTTCTCGTTCTCTCGTCTCATAGTTTATTAAACTGGTTTTGTTTCCTTGAACACAGCAGGTGACACAGACACATTTATCAAAGTGATCTTCATCATTTCATCTCTTTGTGTGATGACACATGAAAACTGATGCTTGTTGCGTGTTAGAACACACGTGTGCACATGTGAGGGAAAAGTCCTTCTCATGATGCTCACGTGTGCTTTTGGTGATTAAAGGTCACAAGTTGTCCTCTTTTCCTCATTCAGACAACTCTTAAAGTACTTTGTTAGAGTGGAACTAGTACTAAAAGTATCTGTGGAACACAAGTGTGTTTAGTTTGATTAATTACAAAATTCTTATTCAGGAGCAAGACCCTTAAGAACATAATATCATCAATTAAAATGCCATTACTGACAGAAATAAACACAATACTTGGGATTTAAGTCAAATCTTTTATTATGCAACATGTCTACATTACTTTAAGACAAATTTAGGTGAATCGCAAAGTACAAATTTAAGTAATATTCTTGTAAATTAAGTAAAATCCTTAAAATATAAAAGGAAAATTCCACAATGACAATGTTCTTTTGGAAAAGGCAAAATTCTTCATCTTAAAACAAATTGTATATTCATTGATTACTAAAGTAAATTTATAAAGAATAATAAACAAAATTCTAATAAAATATCCTTTTTTCTAAAATGATTGAACTGCTCAAGCTTTAAGTGAAACCCTGTAATTAGAAAGAAAAGTAAAAAACAAAAGTACAAAATGAAGTATATTTATGAATATTAATCATAAAAAAGCAAAAGGTAATTTCCTCAATCAAACATGAAGAATTTAAGATTTATGCAAAATCCTCTTTCAAGATTCTTAACACAAAATTTTAAAAAAATATACATAAAATAACACAAATGATTGTAAAAGCATTAAAAACAATAAGTAAAACAGTAAAATATGCATAAAAGTAAAATCCTGAATTACAAACTAAAGTAAAATCCTGCAGTGGAACAATAAGTGAAATTAGTGAAAGTGTTTTACTAAAGTAAGAGTTTTATGATGCGCTGTTGTTCTTATTTGTATTATTATGATCATCTTTCATTTAAATGTAGTCCAGCTGTATGAATCTGTATCAATGAGTCATGTGACCCAGTAGGTGAAGTGATGATGTCATCACATCTGTTGATGACACCAGCAGGTTCTCATCATTGACTTTCATTGTACAGAAGGTAGAAGATGGATGTCAATGGTTCATGTGTCTGATTTAATGCATCACATTCACATTGTTCCTCATAGTCTTTGGTTTCTAAGGCTGCTTGGACTCTGCTAAACCTGATCTCAGGTCTACTTTATTCAACTTTATACCTGTGAGGTGTTTTAGAGCAGGAACCAATGGGCTTTGAGCTGAGAGCCACAGACAGGAAGTCAGAAGGTATGAAGAGAGAGGAAGAAACACAGGCTCTAATAAAGTCACATCATATTCCAGCCTTCATGCGTATGAAAGTGAGCTGATGCTGGTTGTGTGTTACAAATCCATCTGGATGTGAGAGGAGCTCCTTGGAGGAGCTACTCTGCTCCCTGAGCTCCTTCTTCTTCAGCTGCAGGAACACCCAGGTGATGATGATCCAGCTCAAAGTCCTCCCGTCTGCCCAGCTTCCGCCCCCTGGTGGTCTGGAGAGACATGACAGCACCTGTCTTCAGTTGACTAGTCACAGAGCTTCATGTGGTCCAACAGACGTGTGTCCGTACCTTACAGTAGAAGTAAAGGCCAACGTTCACCACCAGCAGCATCAGAGGCAGGAGGACCGCTTTGATGATGAGAGGTGTTGGATCTGCTCACACACATGGAGAGTGATCACATGACACCATGAGTCCACCAGCTCCCATGGAACCAAACACTGTATTACTCTGTGTTTACTTCATATTCACTGATTGAACTGTTCATCTGCTTTATGGTCCATTAGAGACCTGTCAATCAGTGTGTAGCCCCGCCCTAAAGCATCACCTGCTTTATGGTCTATTAGAGACCTGTCAATCAGTGTGTAGCCCCGCCCTAAAGCATCCCCTGCTTTATGGTCTATTAGAGACCTGTCAATCAGTGTGTAGCCCCGCCCTAAAGCATCACCTGCTTTTTGGTCTATTAGAGACCTGTCAATCAGTGTGTAGCCCCGCCCTAAAGCATCACCTGCTTTATGGTCTGTTTGACTCTAAATGGACCATAATTTACTAAATAAACATCATGCTGTGTAGAAGAAGACTTGAAACTAGAGATTGAGACCATAAACTCATGTTAGCTTCAGTTTTCAGAGGATCACAGTTACCATGGTAACCAAACGTGCTCCGTCTTACAGCATATTGTTAGCTGACCCTTTATAGCTGTTGTTTAGGTTTGGTTACTCTTTGACATGTGTAACACAATGACAGGAGTCAAAGTCCTTCCGGAAACATCATGCATGCACTCTGTGGTCAGCTGATCATCTTCAGTCCGTTTGGACCAATCATCTTCCACTAAGCTGCATGTAAACAGTCAGCTTACCTTCCACAGAGACAGAGAGCAGACGGCTCTCAGAGGAGAAGTTATGAGAAAAAACATAGAGGTGATAAACACATCTGTAGCTTCCTTGGTGGGCGGGCTCTGCAGCAGGAAACAGGAAGTGGGCAGAGTGATTGACAGCTGGCTCGGTGTAGTTGTGTGCTGAGTTGAAGGAGAGCTGGAAGGAGCCTCCTGGGTACTGTGGCTGGATGGAGCAGCAGATGGTGAAGGTGGAGCCCCTGAGCACCTGAGCCCCCTGCTGCTGGGCCTCGGAGACCCCGTACATGGAGGAGGACACAGAGATGATTGGCTGAAGCAGCAGGTCTGAAACAGAGAGATGAAGACAGGTGATGTTTACCCTTCATTTCAAAGAGACGGACCCTCAATAAGGAAGTGATGTCACAGACAGACAGACAGTACATAGATGATGTCACTGATGGACTTACCTGAGCAGGTGAGATCCACGATGGAGGAAGAGGAAGTTGACCTTAAACACTCCCTCAGAGCAGATCCAGAATGAACACAGTCAGACTGAATCCACCACACAGATCTCTTTGAGGACTCCTCTCTACGTCTGATAGAAACAGCAGAGCCACAGTCCAGATCTCTACAGAGAACATCTGCTCCCTTCAGGTTCATTCCATGGTAATATACTGGTCTCCATTCTCCTTGATTCACCTCCAGTGTACCTTCACAGCGACTGGCTCCTCCCACCAACCTCACAGGTTCTGAACAGAAACAAGAGAGTCGTCAGTAGAAGAACAAAGTGAGTTTCAGTAGAACAGAAATGAAGCAGATCAAAGCTGCAGCTCCTCTTCTACCTGAGCAGGTGAGTCCAACAGCTTTACCAGGTGAGCAGGTGTTTCTCTCTGAGCCTGAGCTTCTACAGTCCAGGAGAGCAGACTCATGGCCTCCACACTGGAACCCTTTGGTCCACATTGGAGCCTCCACTTCTCCATAGAGCGCCCCCTGGAGGACTGAAGGAGCCCCACAGCCAAGCTCCCTACAGACCACCTCTGCACCCTGCTGGTCAAAGTCCTCTTCACACACTGAGGACCACTGGTTAGACTGGTTAGACCTCACCTCCAGTCTGCCTGAGCACATACCAGACCCACCCACCAGCCTGATGGAGTCTGGAGAGAAGACAGAAGATGAGAGAGACACATTAAAGACATCTGTTGCTAAGTGGGGATCTACCCACTGAATCCTGGTCCCAGGGGGGTCAGGTGAGGGGCAGTCTGGGTCAGGGGCTGTATGGGGGGGGAGGCAGCATGACGGAGCTAACGTTATAATAAGAGCAGTTTGTTCTAAAGTCTCATGTGACTTTAAAAACACGACATCGGTTACCAATGTCACGTAACTTAGGATATACAATGTGAGGCCCTTCAATGGAAGTTGTGTTATTTTAAGGAAGTTGTAATTCTTACAGCTTTCTATTCATACTTCATCACCTCAGTGGAGGCTTTAACTCAAAGCTCCAGTGTTGGTCAACTTGATCCTGGACCAGTAGATGAAGGTCAACCACTGGAAGGCTGGAACCTGCTTCTGCTTCTGCTTCTTGTGTCGATGGACTCGTTTCACTTCATGATTCTAAAAGGTTTGAACGTGTTGCAAAGCAATTCACCTCCAGACCACCAGGTGGAGTCACGTGTTTTGTTGGAGACGACCTACAGAGTGACCTCTTTGTGTGGAACTCGTTGGTTTGTTTATTTATTTATCAGACTGCTTTTCATGGCTTTTCTTTCATGGACATATTTGTTCCGTATTTTCCTCCAACTTTGTTCACCCATCAACCGGCAAACCGACGTGTGCAGAGATGTTCCTCCATGAATCGGAGGCCATCATCACGTCCTTACAGTCCGCCAATGACGGGTTGTATCAGGGTTCATATTTACGGATTTCTTCAGACAAAAACTCTTCAAACTGATTCATTCTCTCGAAAAAAATCTTAGTTTTAATAGTGGAATGATTCTATGGAACCAGAAATGTGAGCCTCCTGAAAGGATGCAGTCAGCAGACCAATCACAGCCTTGCGAGCTGCGTGAGGCTCGCGAAGCTTTTGTGCAAGTTTATAAAAATGTGTCGATGCAGGAAAGCAGCAAGAGGGGTGAAAAGGCAGCAAGGGGCTCTGTGTGCGAGTCCTTGTGTTTCTCTGAAAACACAGAAGTACAAACCAGGCTTTTGTTGTTGTTTGATTGTTAACCTCCCACCACTTAAGGGGGCGGAGCTATGTTTCAATTACAAGGTGCATATAATCAGAAGGATTACCTGCCACAGGTGTTGGTGCTTTGGAGGCCAATAGTTCTGTGAGTGAGAGTGTGGAAGGTGGAAGGTGAGCGTGGAACACTCAGCGTAGAAGAGAGACGTGAAGAATGTGTTCGGATCCCTTCATGGTGTCAGGAGTGTTGTATTCATTTCATTTATGTGAAGGAAAGGTGGACTTTCACAAAACTGAGGTGTCTGTTTGGAGATCAAAATAAAGGACAATCAAAGACTATTGGAGACGTCTCCAGGATTATTTCATGCGTCAAAACGAACTTCCCACCAGCGACAGGGACCTTACTTTCTGACAGGCCAAAGGGTCACTACGACCAGTTTCTCTATTCAAGACGTCTCTGAATCTGTCACCAGTTCTCTGCTCACTCAAGAACTAACAAAGTTAACATGGCCACCCAGCTGGGACGCACACAGGACGGCGTGAGGACACACAACCAGGACGTGGATGAAAACAGGACATTTCATCCAGAAGAATTCAAAGTGTGGAGTTTAGTGGGGCTTTTGAGTCTTTCCTCAACACACAACAAACTACGTTCATCTCAACATATATAACCTTATTATATGATATTTATATTGGACATTTATGTGGATATCTAAGCTCATTAGATCCACTGATGTGTGTCTGGTTTAAAATGGTGATTTGATTCCACAAAGCAGTCAGAGCAGCAGACTCAGTAGATCTGCTTCAAGAGGAGATGGTGTTATTTCACACAGGTCAAGAGGTCATTCTGTGTGAAGGCGGCCCACTGGTGGAACGCTGCAACACGTACCAGACCTTCACGTGACCTTCAGGATCAGGTGTGCTGTCTGTCCTGCTGCATTCTGCTATTTGTGCATTTGTGTTGTTCTTTGTGTGTGTGTGTGTGTGTGTGTGTGTGTGTGTGTGTGTGTGTGTGTGTGTGTCATGTGCTTCAGTGGTTCACTGTGTGTGTGCTTCCCCTGTAGGTGTGTGTTCTGCCTGCAGGCTGCAGCCTCTTATGGTCGCTCTACTCTATTGTCCTACTTCTTTAGCTGTGTGATGGTTTTGTTTGTACGTTGTGTCCATTTTTCTATGAATTTTAATTACATTTCATGTCAAGATTTTAAATGTTCATTTTATTTTAGGAGGCCTTAAAAACATCTGGTTGAGGACAGCAGATGTAAATGAGCCTCTGACTAACTTACATTGAAATGTGCTCATAGTGATGTTTCACAGGTACAAATAACCCTGCTGGTTTAAATGTTTATTATAGAGAATATGTAAGTAACTTGTGATATGAAGTTATATTAAATAAGTGGGAGGCATCATTGTACCTGTAATAACGCCTCTCACATTTAACTTCTACAGTCTGGCTTCAGTTCACCTTCTGAGTCTCTAAATGTTGGATCACATGGGTCAGAGTCTCAGTCCAGGTGATCTCCTCCTCCTCTTGGCTTTGTTTCATAGGTCACAAGGTGGAATAGAAAGAGATTCTCTCTGGTATGAATGAAGAGTTATGGGACTGACTGATGGAACACAACTATCCACACCTCAGAAGATGGGCCTTGACCCTGATGAAGAAACATGTCTCCACTTCAGCATCACCAGGTGCTGAGCCAGTAGAGGTAAACATGCAGAAAGTCCTGTTAGAAAGCCGACCACGTGGAACCTGAAGGTCCACTGGATGAGGAAGGGACAGGTGAAGGCTCATGAAGGGAGAGAGCCTCCTCAGAGAGGTGATAGATTCACAGTGTGTAGTGAGGGAGGGACTGGACCAACACACAGGAAGTACAGGACACATAGATGATGTCACTGATGGACTTACCTGAGCAGGTGAGATCCACGATGGAGGAAGTGGAACCTGACCATAAACACTCCCTCACAGCAGATCCAGAATAAAAACAGTCAGAGTGAATCCTCCACACAGATCTCTCTGAGGACTCCACTCTGTGTCTGATAGAAACAGCAGAGCCACAGTCCAGATCTCTACAGAGAACATCTGCTCCCTTCAGGGTCAATATATAGCCACTTCCTGGTCTCCATTCTCCTTGATATTTCACCTCAAGTGTTCCTTCACAGCGACTGGCTCCTCCCACCAACCTCACAGGTTCTGAACAGAAACAAGAGAGTCGTCAGTAGAAGAACAAAGTGAGTTTCAGTAGAACAGAAATGAAGCAGATCAAAGCTGCAGCTCCTCTTCTACCTGAGCAGGTGAGTCCAACAGATTTACCAGGTGAGCAGGTGTTTCTCTCTGAGCCTGAGCTTCTACAGTCCAGGAGAGCAGACTCATGGCCTCCACACTGGAACCCTTTGGTCCACATTGGAGCCTCCACTTCTCCATAGAGCGCCCCCTGGAGGACTGAAGGAGCCCCACAGCCAAGCTCCCTACAGACCACCTCTGCACCCTGCTGGTCAAAGTCCTCTTCACACACTGAGGACCACTGGTTAGACTGGTTAGACCTCACCTCCAGTCTGCCTGAGCACAGACCAGACCCACCCACCAGCCTGATGGAGTCTGGAGAGAAGACAGAAGATAAGAGAGACACATTAAAGACACTAAAAAGCATCTTATTAACGTCTTGTTTCTCTGAGAAGATCTGTATGGAAGTAAATCTGTGTCATCGGGGGTTGAAATAAAAAGGTGATTGAATTTCTAGCACTGAATATTTATGCATTGAAATAATGTATCTGAATGTTTTTCAACACTAAAATACTGAAAAAAATTCAACCTAAAAAAAATCACTCTTAAAATATTCAGCCGCAAAGAAAATGTGCCGTGAGACACCAACATCTGGGACACTAAGGAAGAGCAAACAATTCTAGATTCAAGATCAGGAGCGTGCGTCAAGCTGAAGGAGCGAGCACCCAAAACACCTTCGGATTGTTTCCACGTCCAATAATAACGGGGCTTTAACTCCTCTTTAATTTGGGAAGAAGAGACAGAGAGGAGTCCTTGAATTTCACCCTCCTGCACATCCAAAGCCATTGTTTACACACACACACACACACACACACACACACGACCCCGCCCCCCATGTCACTCACATGCTGCATTCACTGGACAGGCACACAGTAGGAAACCAGAACATCAGAACATTGTCCCACACAGCAGATCACAGTGATGTCGCTACGATATAAAACTCATGGGCCGAACCAACATTAAACTTCATATTAAGGGGGGGGCACAAAATGTCGTCCAGAGGGCCGCAGGCCGCTAGTTTGAGACCCCCGCTCTAGAGGGTGAATAAGTGATTCATCCTGGATACACTACTGTCATAGATGATGTCACAGATGGACTTACCTGAGCAGGTGAGATCCAGGATGGAGGAAGAGTTATCTGATGATAAACATTCACTCACAGCAGATCCAGACTGAACACAGACAGAGTGAATCCACCACACAGATCTCTTTGAGGACTCCTCTCTGCGTCTGATAGAAACAGCAGAGCCACAGTCCAGATGTCTACAGAGAACATCTGCTCCCTTCAGGGTCCATATAGAGCCACTTCCTGGTCTCCATTCTCCTTGATGTTTCACCTCCAGTGTTCCTTCACAGCGACTGGCTCCTCCCACCAACCTCACTGATCAGAAACAAGTCATCAGTAAATGAATACATTTCATTTAACGTTGACCTCTGACTCCTCTTCATTGGATCTTTACTTCTCTCTTCTGTCTCTAGTTACCTGTTGATGTGGGATTTCCTTCAGCCTGGAGTTCTGGAACCATAAACAGTGAATGTCATTAAAGTCCTGAGTATGTGATTGAGCTTGTGTACAACTTTCATCAGTTGTTACATTACAGTTTTTCTCGATTCTTTACACACAAATCCTGGTACTTGACACACAATGAGCACAACATGTAACTCATGCATCAACCCCCTGAACCAATTCTGCTAAACTACAAGCACAATTCTTGCTTTACACTCAATTTGCAGTTCTAAAACACACTTTTTTCAAAGCACTACACACAATTCTCTACATTCTCTGCACAATTGTCATGAAGAAAATGTTGTTTTCACAAGAAAAACACTGTCATTCAAAATTCTAAAGTCCATTGCTCTACTAAGCACACTGACTCGTCACATGGGAGAACACCTGTCACACAGTGTTACAATTAGGAACCAGAGCTTCAGCATAAAAGGGCAACAGGTGAGCTCTTCTGTTTTGGAGCAATGGATGACAACATTAGAAACAGAGCCAGAGGAGTGAGAGTAAGAGGAGGAGGACGAGGAGGACGAGGAAGACCAAGAACCGTAAACTCTGATGAGATCTGAGTCACTTTGGTTGACCAAAGCTATGGAGGAATTCTTCTCTGCCTGGAGATGGAAAGTGTTTGACTGAAGACCCCAAACGCACATCCCCCTTCTCTAAGCCAGTGTTTCTCAACTGGTGGGTTCGTGACCCACCAGTTGGTCGCGGGCCTTTGCATGGGTTTGTCATTTGAGAACAAAATACCATTTTGAGAAGAAAATGACATTGTTTTGAATGTCAAGTTTCATTTTGCAGGAGTATTGAGGGGTTTTGCCCATTGTGTGTGTGTTTTTAGATTTGTGTGTAGAGTTCTGAGAGTATGAGGCTTTAAGAAAATGTGTCTAAACAATCGAGAAAAACTGTAATGCACAACTACGTGAACAGAATGACACACACACACACACACACACACACTCACACACACACATACACACACACACATACACACACACACACGCACACACGCAGTTTTGGGAAAGTTCACTTTCTACATGAACTAGTTCAAAGTTCAGTTCACACATTTTAAAATAAACTAGTTCAGTTCATAGTTCAAACTTAAATATTTGAACTAAGTTCACAGTTTAAACTTGTTCAGTTTTTTTTCCATGTTGCTGCAAGCTATTATTTTTTTTAATTATTGCCACATCCCAGAACCACAGACAGCAATTATTTGATCAGTTTTAACCCTGAAGCTGCATCAGATTTCATCTTCATATCCAGTTTTGAATCCTTATCCAACCAGGGTTCACATTAGCTTTGAGGGGACATTGCTGCTTTAATGTTGCTTTAATTCACTCCACACTAGCAGCAGCTGCAGCGTTCCCCCCTACAGTACATTCTCAAACACATGCTGCTTCAATGGTCTTTTTAAAATAAGAAATAAAAACACGACAGTTATCATTAAGGTGTAAATGTTTATAAAGAAAGGTCAGATTCCTCCATCCTCACCGACCTTGTCAGTAACTTCATAAAACTCATTTAAATTATTATACGCCGTCTCTTTGTTACACGCAGCTGTCGCCTCCATGCATTTCATTTTGATGACGCTGTCCCCCCCCCCCCCCCCCCTCGCTCTCTTTGCTAAGTTACGTATGACGCAAGCGCGTAAGTGCGAGCCCCAAATCCTCATTGAAAATGCATCGAAGGCTCGATTTTCGAAAAGAAAAGTTTTAACATGAGAGTGAACGGGAGGATGCTTGGGCGCGCCACCATTTGAAACGTGACCTGAATCTGACGAATCTGATTGGACAATGACAGATAAAATGTCTAGAACACTGAAAACTACTTTTGCTGTGATAGAATTTGTTGAACCCCCCCTCTTTCTCCCAGTTGGTGGGACGTTGCCCAAATCGCCCCCATTACAGCATCCGCCCCTGGTCCAAAGGTAAAAAGACATGAGGACACGTCCCAACATGTCCTCCTCCCACCGTGACACACAACAACAAAAAACAACAACACGCATTGTGTGTCCTTCAGTATGACATACACACACACACAGAGACACACACACACTCACAGAGACACACACACACTCACACACACACAGCGACCAACAATAAAAACACACACTGCTGAACATGAAGGCCTTCATTCAGACACATTGATCCATTCAATATGAAGCTATAAATAGATTATTGGAACATAGAATCCACCCGTCGTCTTATTGGTGAAAACATCGATCACAGCGTGTAAAACGGGTCTAAAATCAGTGACGTCATTTTGACTTTGAATTTGGCGGCGATTCCGTTTCCAACGTAGCTGGTGAAGTGACGTCATGTGTGGATTTGAATTGGTCCATGTTTGATACGTAACGTAGAGGATTACTGCCATCACCTGTTTACGCTTAAAGGCACAGCAGAGTTGTGCTTTTTGACGAACATGTTGAAATGTTCAGGTTCAAAGTGCTCAAAAACTCACCTGAACTTTAGTGGACGTATATGCTGACATTTACACTATTAAACAAGTAACTGTAATACAGACCATGAAGTGTGTGTGTTCAGGACAAATGTGAAAATATAAGAAAGAGTCCTACCTGAGCGGCATAGCAACAGCAGCAGCATCAACAGGTGATCCATGACGACCAGGTAGACGTCTGTCTCTGTGCGTCTGTCTCTGTGCGTCTGTCTCTGTGCGTCTGTCTCTCTGCGTCTGTCTCTGTGCGTCTGTCTCTCTGCGTCTGTCTCTCTGCGTCTGTCTCTCTGCGTCTGTCTCTGTGCGTCTGTCTCTCTGCGTCTGTCTCTCTGCGTCTGTCTCTGTGCGTCTGTCTCTGTGCGTCTGTCTCTCTGCGTCTGTCTCTCTGCGTCTGTCTCTGTGCGTCTGTCTCTCTGCGTCTGTCTCTGTGCGTCTGTCTCTCTGCGTCTGTCTCTCTGCGTCTGTCTCTGTGCGTCTGTCTCTGTGCGTCTGTCTCTCTGCGTCTGTCTCTCTGTGTCTGTCTCTGTGCGTCTGTCTCTCTGTGCGTCTGTCTCTGTGCGTCTGTCTCTGTGCGTCTGTCTCTGTGCGTCTGTCTCTGTGCGTCTGTCTCTCTGCGTCTGTCTCTCTGCGTCTGTCTCTGTGCGTCTGTCTCTGTGCGTCTGTCTCTCTGCGTCTGTCTCTGTGCGTCTGTCTCTCTGCGTCTGTCTCTCTGCGTCTGTCTCTCTGCGTCTGTCTCTCTGCGTCTGTCTCTGTGCGTCTGTCTCTCTGCGTCTGTCTCTCTGCGTCTGTCTCTCTGCGTCTGTCTCTGTGCGTCTGTCTCTCTGTGCGTCTGTCTCTGTGCGTCTGTCTCTGTGCGTCTGTCTCTCTGCGTCTGTCTCTGTGCGTCTGTCTCTCTGCGTCTGTCTCTGTGCGTCTGTCTCTCTGCGTCTGTCTCTCTGTGCGTCTGTCTCTGTGCGTCTGTCTCTGTGCGTCTGTCTCTCTGTGTCTGTCTCTCTGCGTCTGTCTCTGTGCGTCTGTCTCTGTGCGTCTGTCTCTGTGCGCCTGTCTCTCTGCGCCTGTCTCTGTGCGTCTGTCTCTCTGCGTCTGTCTCTGTGCGTCTGTCTCTCTGCGTCTGTCTCTCTGCGTCTGTCTCTGTGCGTCTGTCTCTGTGCGTCTGTCTCTCTGCGTCTGTCTCTCTGCGTCTGTCTCTGTGCGTCTGTCTCTGTGCGTCTGTCTCTCTGCGTCTGTCTCTCTGCGTCTGTCTCTCTGCGTCTGTCTCTCTGCGTCTGTCTCTGTGCGTCTGTCTCTCTGTGCGTCTGTCTCTCTGTGCGTCTGTCTCTGTGCGTCTGTCTCTCTGCGTCTGTCTCTGTGCGTCTGTCTCTGTGCGTCTGTCTCTCTGCGTCTGTCTCTGTGCGTCTGTCTCTGTGCGTCTGTCTCTCTGCGTCTGTCTCTGTGCGTCTGTCTCTCTGCGTCTGTCTCTCTGCGTCTGTCTCTCTGCGTCTGTCTCTGTGCGTCTGTCTCTGTGCGTCTGTCTCTCTGCGTCTGTCTCTGTGCGCCTGTCTCTGTGCGTCTGTCTCTGTGCGTCTGTCTCTCTGCGTCTCTCTGATGGTCTCGTGTTGTGTCCTCAGTTTATCTCCTCATACCAGAAGAGGAGGAGCTTTGCTGATACTGGTCTTTAGATTTTAGATCTTATTCACACGCCTCTTATGCGTTTCTGTCAAACTGATTATTTGCCCTATATTATTATTATAGGACTGTTTCCACGACAACCAGAGATGTTCCTATGAGATTAATGCCATTAGTCCCCCCTTTCTCTCTCTCTCTATATAGAGATATTGATGTTTTTATATAGATATATCAACGAGACTTCATTATATTTCAATAAATATCATATTTCTCATCTTTGAGTTGAGGTCCATGTGAGAGCTGGAGGTGGACCAAGGTCTCACTAGCTGCAGGGATGGAGAGGAGAGGCCTTGGTTTGCAGCTGAAGTAGCAGCGCCCTGTTCTACAAGAAGGCCCCACTAACAGTGAGCTGATGAGTTCCTTTAGTGAGGATTCACTCTAAATAAGAGTTCATCCTCATGAAGACAAAGGAAGACACCCTGGGACCAGAAAGAAGGACAAGAGGAGCAAGTAGTAGGACTCAAAGACATCTAAAGGCCTCACTGAGCTTGTGTGGAAGACACTAAGAACCCAAGTAGTGATTTGACCTCAACAGGGTCCCCACCACAGGGTCACTAATGGTTGTGCTTCATGTGTTTAGTTCACACAGATCTCATGGGATGTATTAATCACCTCCTCTTCTTCTGTCCATCTGCTTATTGTTCATAGTTAGATGTGGAGATGTTGAGGATGGTCTGCAGGCTTCATGATGGTGAACATGAAGGAAGGAGGGAATGGAACCTGATTCCTTCATCTCACAACCTAATGAGCACAATCGGACCCTGATGCACAGAAACACTGTTATAATGGAGTAAATGACATTACAGAGCACAGATGCTGGGCTCTCCATCACATGACCAAAGCACTAGAACATGAGGTGGAACAGGGAACACGTGTTGATGGGTCACTTTGCTGCTGTTTCCCTACTGATCAACATCAGAGTCCTTCTTAGCTTGTGTTACTTTACTAATGAAGAGAAGGACTTTTGTGTTTCACAACCTGAACTGCAGTTCTGTGAAACTGATCATATCTCATTTTACAAGAAGCTGCTGACCGCCTAAAGATTAGAGGCCCGTTTCCATGACGACCAGAGATGTTCCTATGACATGGATGGTATCAGTAAGTAGCTGTAACAGCATCAGCTGCAGCTACTTCCTGCTTCTACTTTAACTGATCCAATCACAGGATGTTTTTCGTCTTTTTGGCACTAAAAATGTAACATGATAAAAAGTCTTAAACTACAATATGGACATTTATTTGTGGGGATAAAGAGGAACCACAGTGAGTGCTTTGATGTGTTAAAATGAGTTTATATGTTACTGGTGAATAAATATCTCAATATTAAAAAGCAAAAAAAAAGTTTGAATTCTGAGACTCTAAAAAAATCCCTTTAAATGCTGTAAAACATTGAGGTACGAGGCTGAAAGCACATGCACGTGATGTGTCCCTGTGTGTGGACAGTGCACGTGTCTCACGGTGACACAGTGAGGATAAACTACTCTAGAGGAGGCTTTTGTGAAGGCCTCACTGCCCGACACGGGAAAGTCAAATCATGTGTTTTTGTCTTCCTCGGGTTGCCGTAGGCCGATCTGCTTCATTCCACCACTCGCCTGAGTCGTCTGATCTCACTGAATACGACCAAGTGACAGCTTCCCCACACACTCACTACACTAAATGTCCATGCTCCATGTTTCTGATTGGCCGCAAACATTGACTACAGTCATTTTTAAATCTTTTACTTAAATGTATCATTATATATGCTTTATTATACACTATAAGACACTCTTGTTTGGCATAGTTTAATATAAACTGTATCACTATATTCAGGGTCATCTGCTGAATCTGTTTGATGTGTTTGTTGCTATGGTAACATTAGCATCAAAGAAATTGTTGGACTTATTTGCATCGTGTATTTATTTTATTAATACTACACGGACTAAAGTTGCCTTGAGAGTATTTCCAATAGATCATTTTATATTGTAGCCAGGACTCTAATGCTTCAAACCAGGTGAACCATTCACATTTTTTTCATGATGAGAACCCATAATGTCGGTTCTGGTTCGGTTCTGACCCGTTTTATTTTGTGTCCCTTTGTCCATATGGGAGACTTTAGGGTGGATGACAATAACTGGTGCAGTCTGTGTGTAACGGACTCACTCAGCTCACCGGCTTCATGTTTCTCTGTTGTTAAACTTTAGTTCTTCATCAAGCTGCAGGAGGTTTTCAGCTCTGAACCCATTGGTCCATGTGACCGTCAATCAGCTGATCAACATCTCTGTGAGCTCATCCAGCCTCCTTCCTGTGTGAGTGTAGAGCAGGAAAGTACCAGAACAAGATCTAAGAAGAGTTTCTCAAGAAAAGTTTAACACATCAACAAATGTTTCTTTATGGAAAACATGTTTGTATTTTGTCTTGTTTCTTTAACATGAAAATAAACTTTTGACATTTCAGTTTGGAATTCTTATTTTTTAGTGGGTTTTAAACATTTATATGCCATTTATATGTACCTTTCTGAATGAAGCATTGAATCCAGAATCATCTTCATCTCATGAAGTGTTCTAAATGAGAAGCTCCCACATGTTGAAATGACCTCAGCGCCTCCCGTTGGGCCTCTAGATGCAAAGTGGATGGAGCGGCTCGGACTGGAAGCTGGTGGACTTCAGACTCCCCGACGTGGTCAAATATGTTCTAACATGGTCTTATGCTAAAAGAGTGATAATTGTCTGTATTGAAGCAATGTGTGAAAAGCAGGATGATTCCAAAGTGTCCTTTTGCAGCCGTGTAGGAAGGAAGGAGGCGAGTCAACGTGCTTTCACACAAACGCTCAAACAAAGCCACTCTGTCACCTCGACTGGACCTCGGTTCATTCCTCACTTGCTTTGTGACTTTTCACATGTGCTCCCAGATGGTTTAGTGTTTAGGGTTCCAAGCCTCTCGTGGCCACCTGCCGCTGGGGATGACCTTCGTGTGTGTGAATAAAAACTCAGCGCTTTGACTGCTGGGAGACGCCATCTCCACAGAGCACCGTGATACGGGTTTGTGTGTTTGACCTCCTGCTTGGAAGCAAGAAAAGGACTTTTAGGCCTTTGATCGTTCATCAAGACTAGAAACAAATCCTTCTCTTCTCACAAACTACTTTTATTGAAACATTCCACAACAATTTGGGTCACAAACAGGACGCGCTGACCGTCCATCAGGCTCTTGGGACGGAGGAAGAGGCCTTTTCCAGGATCACCAGCTGAAGATCCTGCCTCATGGCTCCTTACAAGAGACAAAGGAGACCAAAGGAGTCCTGATTGACGTCACATGTGTCCACAGAAAAATCATTTATTTCTACACACTGAAATTCCAATTATGAAAAAGGGTAAAAAGTACCATAACGGAGACGGATGACTGATCAAGTGGTTTTTATAGTTTGGGGGAGACGATTATTTTTAGCATTTGGGTATTTTTATTTTCAGTGTTGTACATGATTCTGGGATATTTCCAATGCGTCATTTCATGTGAAAGTAGATCGGATTGTGTGCGATAAAGATTTCACACGGAACAAATCCCCCGAGATGGTGACGCAGGTCGCTCGACTACGCAGGTAAAATAAGACGGTTGTTATTGAGCAGTATGTGAATTCTACTAAAGTAACTGACACCGTGGTGACATCTAAACGCATTTTGAGTGGGGTTTTGCAAAGTTGTTCCTTGTATGAAGAAACTACGCCTTACGGTCACGACTGTGTTGTAATAAGATCACCGGTTGGGTCCACGCCACTAAAAGATGGGGCCGCAAAACACACGGACCCCTCGGGTCCAGTTGTGTAAAAGATGCAGCAGAAACACGGGGAAACACGTGCAGTGTCTCCCGTACTGGACCAAAGAGTTTGGGTTCCCATAAAACGGCTCGTTACGTGCCGCTAAACTTCAAATGTTACGAGGGGATTGGGAGGCAAACACATGCCGATCCGCAGCAAGACCCACAACAAGCAGGTCCCACAACACACCACGTGATGGACAGGAGTCGGGGAGGAGGAGGCTGCATGTGAGGGGGAGACGGCATCCATGCTGAGACCAGGGCGCCCAAATGCCCCTTAAAACACGGACTCGCCAAATGGGATAGTAAACATTTCTGATGATTTGCATATTGACAATTATCAGTTAAAGTATTTCAAAGATAAACATGTTTATTTCTCATAAACATCTCGTCCAGTTCTTCTGTTGGGCATCACAAGTGCAATATGTCTCTAGGCCTCACTGTGCGGCCTGATCTAGTGGGAGTGCAGTCACGTGGTTGTTTTGAACCTGCAGGGTCTTGCTGTACGGATCGATGCTCAGTTTCCTCAGGCTCCATCTGGTGGTTGTTTGGTGGAAGTACCCGGTCTGCGTCACGTTCACACGTCTGAAGGAGGTGACGCCGGTTACGCCTGAGCACGTGACCTCCATCAGTGTAGATGTCGTAGGACCTGTGGGTACCTGCTGGTTCCCGTGGCTCCTTCTGGAACACCTGCTGCTTGTGTAACACCCTCAAAGACTCACGTTGGATGTGTCTTCATCCACCTTTATTTGTTCATTGAAGGTTCCTGTAAAACATGAAAACACACATCAGCGCAACAGCGCCAACTGTCGGTTGTTCTTCTGCTGAGAACCGGATGAAGCCGGTTCCGCGGGAGCTAGCTTAGATGTAGCCACCGCCGTTTGTAGCGCGCTGCTGTCATCACCGCTCTTATGCCAGCCTCAGAGGCAGCAAGGACAAATTATCATCATTCACAAATCCTCTATTATTTCCATCTATCGTTCTCCAGTTCCTGACATTTACATCAAAATGCTCGGCCTGTAAACTTAAAACTCTCTGTTCCCTTTAGGGCACCAAGGCACTTAGTGGACTACACATTCAACAACACATTGAACATCTACACATTGAAAAACACCTTTGTTTTCCTTATTCTTGTGTCGTTGAGTTCTTTTGTGTGTGCATGGGTACATCTTTATTCACCCTTGTACTTCAACGTCTCTTACAGTCCAGGGGCGCCACAAGGTGTGACCTGACTGAAGTGTTTATGTTTATGCTCCCACCACAGACGGCTTGCCCACTTCCTCATATGTCAGCATCCTTGGCGGACGCCGCTCTCTTTGTGGGCGGGTAGTCACAGGTCGCAGGTCAGGTTCCTCATGCGAGGCTTGGACTGAGTCTGGTTGTGATCCCTTTGAAGAGATCAGCCGCGCTGTTCCCTCCAGTTTCCAATGTTACAAGAGAAGGAGCCTTCACCCCCAATGGAGGCGAGCTAAGACGCCTTCGATGCTTTAACGTTACTGCCCCCTCCAGGGAGAAACGCCCGCCCCCCCAGTACAAGCAGCGTGTCCGCTGTAGAATTCCTCCTCGATGAGTAGGTCTCACCTAGTAGGTGTGAAAAGGGGGATTTGTAGAGTATTAAATATAATCATGCATGCAAGGGACTTAGACTAATTAGAGGAACGCCGGACCGGAAGGCTGCAGATCCTACACTGTAAAAAAAAAAGAGGTTTTTGTTCATTCAATTTCCCTAAGTCAGTTCAACTAAAAAGTTGAGTGGTGATCCACTTATAAATTCAACTGCAATAGTGTGAGCAACACAGATTTCGCAGTTGACTCAACTGTATAGACGTGTGGCCCCTGCAAAAGCGCGTAGGAAACCCCACGCAGCCACCAGCGGCTGAGCCTACAGCAGGGCTATTCAATTACAAATCCAGTTGGGCCAGATTTTTAAATCGAGAAAGGTTAGTTGGGTCATTTCAGCGGTGAAGCAAATTTTAAAACCAACACAAACAAATTTATTGAAAAACATTTATTAATTGTTTCTCTTTTGACTTTGGTCAGTTTGCACAGCAAAGGGTGCATCAAAAACAAAAGAGCTAACTGAACAGAATCTGAGGTAGCTCCTACTTTTTCCACTTACAAAAGAAAAGAAACTGACCTAGGCACCTCTTGCCTAGGCCTACCTAGGCTACATATCCGACCTATCTGAGTGCATAAAGCTAAAAAGTGCACAGTAAGCAATTCACAATAACAACATAAAACGTTTCCTTTTGAAATAAAATAAACATCTTGCTCAAATTCGACCCATGCAGGAACATCTCAAAGTGCATAAAAATAAAAAGTGCACAGTGTGAGATGTGGGGTTCTCTGCGTGTGTCTTCTTGTATTTACTTTTTAGCTTGTAGAATAGATGTCCGCTTGTAGGACAGATGGCGTGACCGGATCGGTCCTTATAAGGCAGACAATGTGAAGTGGTGGAAGAGAGAGCACAGGAATAAATGAAGATAAAATATTATCTGAGATTAAACACCTGCGACCGAAGGGAGAGCCAGTTTGAACCCATTTTCAGGGCAAGGCCGAAGGCTGCAGGAGAGAGTACCAGACACTCATTGTTCGGGGAAGGCGTTTGTTACAGAAGGATGAACTGGGTTGAACCAACGTTCAAGGGCACCAGAGGGATTAAAACAGGTCAGAGTCAGAAGGCAGGCGGACTTTGGAAGGGATTTGCTTGCGATGCGTATTTCATTGTCTCCAGATATATCTGCGGAGAATTGCTCATGTACAACTTTTTCTCTTCTAAATAAATGTTAAACTTTTTAACTAATCTCCTGTAGTGGATTCTTCTAGTCAACCAACTCGGGTGGATAAGGAATATCCTAACAACAGTATTCACAACTTTAACTAACTACACAAGCTGCACACTGAGGGAACATATTTTACACATCCCACATTATATTGATGTAGGCTACATTTACTCTGCTGACTTAGTGGGAGAAGTGACATTTTTTGTTTTGAACGAGAGCAGTGACTTTAGGCTCGTAAGTTGTCAATGCAAATCCGGAGGCATTGATGGACAGTCCGTCAGTCAGGGAGCAACGACAGTTGCTTTTTATTGAGTTCATGTGTAAAAAACCTGACTCACATGTGTATGTTGATCCAAACATACTGAGGATGACGATCGCTACTTTCTTAATGTTAGGGAACTGATGTACGTTGACATCTGTCCAAAACATTGCGGGCCCGTTAGTGCAAAGCTGCTGTGTCATGGTTACCGATGACTGCATGTCAACAAGTTCGAGTGTGAATTTGCCCTCGTCACTGGAAGGAACCACGTCCTTTGCCCGGGCGGATAAGTCCCCTTCTATTGCAACAGTGAACGGGTCTCTGGCAAAAACGGCCACCTCTGTGGGCAGAACAAGTCCATCCAATCGACCAGCAAAGTTCTTTTTCAGGCTCGCAATGAAATCTGTCATCACATCCGTGATTTCTGCGGGGGATGAGATGTATTTGCGGAGTGTCGGAAAATGGAGCATTCTGCTCAAATCAGTTGCGAAAAGGTCCAGTTTAACTTGGAATGCGCGCATCTGTCCCACAAGGTCGATGACAGTTTTGTCTCTGCCTTGTAGTCCCAAATTGAGATCATTCAGGTGTATGAAAGCAGGCATCAGCCATGAAGTTGTCGTCCAGTATACGACTCAAGTGCGTTTCTGCCTTTTTTTGCTTGCTGCTGCGGAGGAAAGTTATGATCTCCTCTCTGAGACCACAGAAACGCTCCAGTGCTTTGCCTTTGGACGGCCACCTCACGTCATTATGCAAAAGCCCCATCTGTCACAAGCATGCACACACACTTCATATCCAGACCATTGTCTTTAAAAAAAGCAGAAATTTCCCCAAAGACTATATCGCCAGTTGTGTGTCCTTCTAACGGCAGTAGGGTGAGCAGCTCCTCTCGGAAGCATTTGCCGTCAAAAAAACGGACATATATGCACAACTGAGCAGTATCAGTTTTGTCTGTGGACTCATCGACTGCTATAGACATAGTGTCAGCTTTCCTCAGGTCTCCTAACATCGTTTCATACACATCTGCAGCAAGAATTTCAACTCTCCGACTGTTGGAAGTATCTGACAGGGGTATGTTTGTTATAGCAGATGCCACGCTCGTTTTCATTTTATCGTCATTTATCACCTGATCCACGCTGGCCAGCATACAGTCCTTCACGGTTTCAGAGTCTGTGAATGGCCTTTTCTTTTTTGCCAATATCCAGGAAACACGAAGGGATGCTGCGGTAGCTCTTGGGCTGTAAATGACCGTACCATAGTAACACTGCTCCGGTTGTAAGATGCAATCAAACTCTGCACTTTTGCAGCCCTCTCTTGAGATCCCTCGAGAAAACTGGTGCGGAAAGTCTGGTGTTTTTCAGCGTGGTGCCGCCGCAGATTGTAATCTTCAAGTACTGCAACGCACTCATTACAAATTAAACACATCGGTTTGGCATTTGGATGTGGCGGTAAAATAAACAAGTATTTGTCAGTCCAGGCAGGGTTAAACCGACGGATTTTACGTTTCAGTGTTGAGAAAGACATATTGATAGTAATGTAGGCTACTGCCGGCACAGCACGCTCTGCATTGTTTACATGTTGGTAGTTTTGGCGGGACGCAGAATAACCAATCCCACTATGGCCACGCCAAGCCCCGCCCTACGAAGCAGTCAGGGGATGGGACCTGTACACGGACACCTGGCCAATCGTAGTGTGTGAATGCTATTGAAGGGCGGGTCTTGGCGTGGCCATAGTGGAGTGAAAATATCGCTGGCGGGACCCTATTTTCCCTTTTGTACTGTCTATTGCGGAACTACGGGCTGGGCCACTCTGAGGTTGCCTTCGGGCCGGATGTGGCCCGCGGGCCGCCACATGAATAGCCCTGTTCTACAGTGACACAAGAACACTCCATTTTGGATCAGGAGCTGCCAAGGTAAGAACGTTTCATCCTGCTTGTATTCATCGTTTGTTAAATTTAATCTTGAATAGGAAACTTGATAAATCGTATACATGGTGTACCTTGCTGCAGTAGTTTTAAGTGATTTAAAAAGCTATTGTTGATGGCCAAGTTTGCTTGCTAAGCTGTTAGTAAGCTAACGTTAGACTATAAACTTGGCGTTTTATAGTTTCTCTATTGCTGAGTGTGTAATTCTCAGCTCATAAATAATTTTCAAGTAGAACTGAGTAAATCATGACAACACTCATATATGTATGACATCACTGATGTTAGTGTCCTTTACCAGACTCTGTTAAAGGGCAATGATAACTTTTAGAATCCATCAAGTAAGACGTCAATTTTAGTTTAACACCAATAAATCACCTGAAAACAATTCAGCATAATTTTTAACAATATTTTTATTGAAACTAAATACTGCACGAACTAGGAAACTGTGTCGAGACTTGTCATCTTTTAGGAGCGTTAATGGGGGGGGGGTCATTCACAGGAAAAGCCTTTTGTAAACTCCTGTAATCTTGTGCTTGAGCTCGTCCTTTTCAGCGTTTTCACTACTAATTATTAACCAATCATCCAACCATGTGTTAATTAAGGTAACTTAACGTGCATTTGTGTAATTAGCTGAACAGAAATTCATAAATACCCGTTTTAAACGGAAAGTTTTGTCAGCACACAAAATGTTGTCTTAGCCAGCAAACGGTTGCTTTGGCTGTTCAGTTTTGTATGGAGGACAAAAAATGACTTAAGTATAAATACATAATGTATAAATAAATACAGGAATAAATAAATGTGTACATAAATGAATAAATGTATTAATTAATGTGTAAATAAATAAATGTGAAGATAAATATATGAACAAATTAATCAAAGTTGATAATAAAACAGGTCATAAACAAATACATACCATTAATTTATTTCTACATTTCAGTTCTCCTACATTTCTTCATTTATTTATTTATAGGTCTGTATCATATATTTATTTCTACGTTTCTGTTCTACATTTCCACATTTATTTATGCGTGCGTCTGCATATTTGATGAAATTGTACTTTCTTGTTTCTTGCAAATCACTAAAACAGGGTTAAGATTCTAAAAACCAAGCAAGTTGAACACAACAAACAAAACAACTGAGGAAAACAGCAGAGAGTAAACCAAAGAAAACACAAGACTACAAAATATAAAATGGCAAAACAGCAGCAAGTTCTCTCTGTACGGCACTGGACCAAAGGAGGGTGGACTTTGTGTTAGTACAGAGTGTTTGTGTGAAGTAACAATATTGCCCCCCCCCAGTAGAAGTGAGTCCTGCTGATGAATGGTGCTCGGTGCGTTCATTGAGGCGGCAGGTTGCAGGTTGGATGGACGTCTACATTTAAACGGTGAGGACTGACTGGACGCTTTGTGGGACGACGTGTTGTTGAGTAAACGCTACAGACGTCTCCACAGGAGGGGGCTCATCTACTCGTGTGTGTGTGTCCAGTGAGGGGCCTCTGACAGGAGCGCAGTGGGGGGCCCTTAAGTTACCTGGTGGCAAAGAGCACTGAGCGGTAAGGCCTCAGAGAGGACTCATTGGACCGTGATGCTGTAACAAGAGAACATCTGCAGTGGGGGGGGGGGGTTGTGTGATGATACATGTGTGTGTAGGTGTGTGCTAATGACGAGCGCTGACACATGTCCTCATGTTCTAGTCCTTTCTAGGGTATTGTGTAGGTAGGGATGTGTCTATAGTCATACATGTAGATGAGTCACAGTCTGATGGAGGGAGAGGAGAAGCCAGCAGGAGGCCCTCAGACAGAGAGGGTGAGGAGCAAAGGTTGAGGAGATGTTGTTGGAACCATGATGCCGGTTTTGGTGGTTTTGTTCCTCTTGAGGGAAACACCGGGTGAATTGGGACATGCAGTTCCTCCACATGAACACAGGGGGGCACATGACCATGAACCTGCACGTGAGTAAGTGCCTGCTAATGGGAACAGGTGATGATGGGAAGCAGCCAGTCAACGTGTCTGCATCCAGGTGGCGTCTCATACTGTAACCACAACATGTGATGAAATGCAAGGAAATGGAGCTTGGTGATTATATGCAGAGCTCGGATTAAAGATGACTTAAAGACACTCACTGGACAGTGGACATGTCCCCCCGTTCGCCCTGTAGTGTCTTAACCCATCCATGGAAATGTGTTGGGGCCTCTACAGACATGGAGACAGGACTCGTTGTGACACTGAGGGCTGCAGAAGGTTTGGGACGAGTTAAGAACTTGCTTTATTTGAGTGTTGTTGCTCCAATAAATGTGTGTGAAGTGAAGCATCAGATGTGCAGTGTGTTCTGTGTGTTACTCAGAGTCCCCGTGAGGACGTGTGGGTCCTCACCACCAGTCACATAGATGAAGTCAACCAGTGAGACAAGAACTAGAGAGTAGTTTAAACTGGGAACCAATGAGTCCACAAGGTCTTATCTTCAGGGTCCGGATCCGGACCCCGGTCCACCAGTCAGTGACCTCTGGTGTAGAGACACAGCGATGGAATCACAGGGTCACGTGACATGTGACCTTTGCTAGGAGCCAGATGATGGCATTGAAATGGCCAGTAAAACTACTGGTTTCCAGGAAGTGCTTCAGTGGTGAAACACTTCCTGCTTCCTGATGAGGAGGAAAACCCACGGACACAATGATGTAAAAGGAACCTTCACATGACGCATCATGTTCAGCAGCTACAGCTACGAATGCTGGATGTGACTCACTCTGTCGCTCTAAAGTCAGGAGGAAATATTGTACAAACACCAGTTTACTGGAGAGATGAACGAGTGAGATGCATCATGGGAACATCCGTGTGTCCGTCAGTCATCATTTCAGCCCTCGTTAACCACGTGTCATCGTGGGGAGATCGAGGTCAGAGGTCACAGGAGGGGAAAAGAACTAAATGGGTTACAGTGGTTTTTAAAATAGTGTTTTTTATTAAAAGTACCCAACAAATTATAACATAATTCAGACTTGCTACCTTATTATTTTGAATTATTTAACAAAGTCACATTCACACTTGAGTGTCTCTTACTAAGCAGGAAATGAACTTGCCACAGAATAAATGTGTTAATTATTAGCAGAATGTGTGATTATCACCATAAAGCTTCTCGTTCTCTCGTCTCATAGTTTATTAAACTGGTTTTGTTTCCTTGAACACAGCAGGTGACACAGACACATTTATCAAAGTGATCTTCATCATTTCATCTCTTTGTGTGATGACACATGAAAACTGATGCTTGGTGCGTGTTAGAACACACGTGTGCACATGTGAGGGAAAAGTCCTTCTCATGATGCTCACGTGTGCTTTTGGTGATTAAAGGTCACAAGTTGTCCTCTTTTCCTCATTCAGACAACTCTTAAAGTGCTTTGTTAGAGTGGAACTAGTACTAAAAGTATCTGTGGAACACAAGTGTGTTTAGTTTGATTAATTACAACATTCTTATTCAGGAGAAAGACCCTTAAGAACCAAATATTATCAATTAAAATGTCATTACTGACAGAAATAAACACAATACTTGGGATTTAAGTCAAATCTTTTATTATGCAACATGTCTACATTACTTTAAGACAAATTTAGGTGAATCGCAAAGTACAAATTTAAGTAATATTCTTGTAAATTAAGTAAAATCCTTAAAATATAAAAGGAAAATTCCACAATGACAATGTTCTTTTGGAAAAGGCAAAATTCTTCATCTTAAAACAAATTGTATATTCATTGATTACTAAAGTAAATTTATAAAGAATAATAAACAAAATTCTAATAAAATATCCTTTTTTCTAAAATGATTGAACTGCTCAAGCTTTAAGTGAAACCCTGTAATTAGAAAGAAAAGTAAAAAACAAAAGTACAAAATGAAGTATATTTATGAATATTAATCATAAAAAAGCAAAAGGTAATTTCCTCAATCAAACATGAAGAATTTAAGATTTAAGCAAAATCCTCTTTCAAGATTCTTAACACAAAATATTAAAAAAATATATATAAAATAACACAAATGATTGTAAAAGCATTAAAAACAATAAGTAAAATCCTGCAGTGGAACAATAAGTGAAATTAGTGAAAGTGTTTCACTAAAGTAAGAGTTTTATGATGCGCTGTTGTTCTTATATTTATTATTATGATCATCTTTCATTTAAATGTAGTCCAGCTGTATGGATCTGTATCAATGAGTCATGTGACCCAGTAGGTGAAGTGATGATGTCATCACATCTGTTGACGACACCAGCAGGTTCTCATCATTGACTTTCATTGTACAGAAGGTAGAAGATGGATGTCAATGGTTCATGTCTGTCTGATTTAATGCATCACATTCACATTGTTCCTCATAGTCTTTGGTTTCTAAGGCTGCTTGGACTCTGCTAAACCTGATCTCAGGTCTACTTTATTCAACTTTATACCTGTGAGGTGTTTTAGAGCAGGAACCAATGGGCTTTGAGCTGAGAGCCACAGACAGGAAGTCAGAAGGTATGAAGAGAGAGGAAGAAACACAGGCTCTAATAAAGTCACATCATATTCCAGCCTTCATGCGTATGAAAGTGAGCTGATGCTGGTTGTGTGTTACAAATCCATCTGGATGTGAGAGGAGCTCCTTGGAGGAGCTACTCTGCTCCCTGAGCTCCTTCTTCTTCAGCTGCAGGAACACCCAGGTGATGATGATCCAGCTCAAAGTCCTCCCGTCTGCCCAGCTTCCGCCCCCTGGTGGTCTGGAGAGACATGACAGCACCTGTCTTCAGTTGACTAGTCACAGAGCTTCATGTGGTCCAACAGACGTGTGTCCGTACCTTACAGTAGAAGTAAAGGCCAACGTTCACCACCAGCAGCATCAGAGGCAGGAGGACCGCTTTGATGATGAGAGGTGTTGGATCTGCTCACACACATGGAGAGTGATCACATGACACCATGAGTCCACCAGCTCCCATGGAACCAAACACTGTATTACTCTGTGTTTACTTCATATTCACTGATTGAACTGTTAATCTGCTTTATGGTCTATTAGAGACCTGTCAATCAGTGTGTAGCCCCGCCCTAAAGCATCACCTGCTTTATGGTGTATTAGAGACCTGTCAATCAGTGTGTAGCCCCGCCCTAAAGCATCCCCTGCTCAATGGTGTATTAGAGACCTGTCAATCAGTGTGTAGCCCCGCCCTAAAGCATCTTCTGCTTTATGGTCTATTAGAGACCTGTCAATCAGTGTGTAGCCCCGCCCTAAAGCATCCTCTTCTTTATGGTCTATTAGAGACCTGTCAATCAGTGTGTAGCCCCGCCCTAAAGCATCACCAGCTTTATGGTCTATTAGAGACCTGTCAATCAGTGTGTAGCCCCGCCCTAAAGCATCACCTGCTTTATGGTCTATTAGAGACCTGTCAATCAGTGTGTAGCCCCGCCCTAAAGCATCACCTGCTTTATGGTCCATTAGAGACCTGTCAATCAGTGTGTAGCCCCGCCCTAAAGCATCACCTGCTTTATGGTCTATTAGAGACCTGTCAATCAGTGTGTAGCCCCGCCCTAAAGCATCACCTGCTTTATGGTCTATTAGAGACCTGTCAATCAGTGTGTAGCCCCACCCTAAAGCATCCCCTGCTTTATGGTCTATTAGAGACCTGTCAATCAGCATGTAGCCCCGCCCTAAAGCATCCCCTGCTTTATGGTCTATTAGAGACCTGTCAATCAGTGTGTAGCCCCGCCCTAAAGCATCACCTGCTTTATGGTCTATTAGAGACCTGTCAATCAGTGTGTAGCCCCGCCCTAAAGCATCACCTGCTTTATGGTCTATTAGAGACCTGTCAATCAGTGTGTAGCCCCGCCCTAAAGCATCACCTGCTTTATGGTCTATTAGAGACCTGTCAATCAGTGTGTAGCCCCGCCCTAAAGCATCACCTGCTTTATGGTCTATTAGAGACCTGTCAATCAGTGTGTAGCCCCGCCCTAAAGCATCACCTGCTTTATGGTCTATTAGAGACCTGTCAATCAGTGTGTAGCCCCGCCCTAAAGCATCCCCTGCTTTATGGTCTATTAGAGACCTGTCAATCAGCATGTAGCCCCGCCCTAAAGCATCCCCTGCTTTATGGTCTATTAGAGACCTGTCAATCAGTGTGTTGCCCCGCCCTAAAGCATCACCTGCTTTATGGTCTGTTTGACTCTAAATGGACCATAAATTACTACGTAAACATCATGTTGTGTAGAAGAAGACTTGAAACTAGAGATTGAGACCATAAACTTATGTTAGCTTCAGTTCCAAGAGGACCACAGTTACCATGGTAACCAAACCTGCTCTGTCTTACAGCATATTGTTAGCTGACCCTTTATAGATGTTGTTTTGGTTTGGTTTCTCTTTGACATGTGTAACACAATGACAGGAGTCACAAAGTCCTTCCAGAAACAACAGGCATGGACTCTGTGGTCAGCTGATCATCTTCAGTCCGTGTGGACCAATCATCTTCCACTAAGCTGCATGTAAACAGTCAGCTTACCTTCCACAGAGACAGAGAGCACACGGCTCTCAGAGGAGAAGTTATGAGAAAAAACATAGAGGTCATAAACACATCTGTAGCTTCCTTGGTGGGCGGGCTCTGCAGCAGGAAACAGGAAGTGGGCAGAGTGATTGACAGCTGGCTTGGTGTAGTTGTGTGCTGAGTTGAAGGAGAGGAAGGAGAGCTGGAAGGAGCCTTCTGGGTACTGTGGCTGGATGGAGCAGCAGATGGTGAAGGTGGAGCCCCTGAGCACCTGAGCCCCCTGCTGCTGGGCCTCGGAGACCCCGTACATGGAGGAGGACACAGAGATGATTGGCTGAAGAAGCAGGTCTGTAACAGAGAGATGAAGCCAGGTCATGTTTACCCTTCATTAAAAGAGACGGACCCTCAATAAGGAAGTGATGTCACAGACAGACAGTACATAGATGATGTCACTGATGGACTCACCTGAGCAGGTGAGATCCACGATGGAGGAAGAGGAAGTTGATGTTATACACTCCCTCACAGCAGATCCAGACTGAATACAGACATAGTGAATCCACCACACAGATCTCTGTGAGGACTCCTCTCTGTCTCTGATAGAAACAGCAGAGCCACAGTCCAGATCTCTACAGAGAACATCTGCTCCCTTTAGGTTTATTCCATAGTGATATACTGGTCTCCATTCTCCTTGATTCACCTCCAGGGTTCCTTCACAGCGACTGGCTCCTCCCACCAACCTCACAGGTTCTGAACAGAAACAAGAGAGTCGTCAGTAGAAGAACAAAGTGAGTTTCAGTAGAACAGAAATGAAGCAGATCAAAGCTGCAGCTCCTCTTCTACCTGAGCAGGTGAGTCCAACAGCTTTACCAGGTGAGCAGGTGTTTCTCTCTGAGCCTGAGCTTCTACAGTCCAGGAGAGCAGATTCATGGCCTCCACACTGGAACCCTTTGGTCCACATTGGAGCCTCCACTTCTCCATAGAGCGCCCCCTGGAGGACTGAAGGAGCCCCACAGCCAAGCTCCCTACAGACCACCTCTGCACCCTGCTGGTCAAAGTCCTCTTCACACACTGAGGACCACGGGTTAGACTGGTTAGACCTCACCTCCAGTCTGCCTGAGCACAGACCAGACCCACCCACCAGCCTGATGGAGTCTGGAGAGAAGACAGAAGATGAGAGAGACACATTAAAGACATCTGTTGCTAAGTGGGGATCTACCCACTGAATCCTGGTCCCAGGGGGGTCAGGTGAGGGGCTGTATGGGGAGGGGGGGGGAGGCAGCATGACGGAGCTAACGTTATAATAAGAGCAGTTTGTTCTAAAGTCTCATGTGACTTTAACAACACGACATCGGTTACCAATGTCACGTCACTTAGGATATACAATGTGAGGCCCTTCAATGGAAGTTGTGTTATTTTAAGGAAGTTGTAATTCTTACAGCTTTGTATTCATACTTCATCACCTCAGTGGAGGCTTTAACTCAAAGCTCCAGTGTTGGTCAACTTGATCCTGGACCAGTAGATGAAGGTCAACCACTGGAAGGCTGGAACCTGCTTCTGCTTCTGCTTCTTGTGTCGATGGACTCGTTTCACTTCATGATTCTAAAAGGTTTGAACGTGTTGCAAAGCAATTCACCTCCAGACCACCAGGTGGAGTCACGTGTTTTGTTGGAGACGACCTACAGAGTGACGTCTTTGTGTGGAACTCGTTGGTTTGTTTATTTATTTATCAGACTGCTTTTCATGGCTTTTCTTTCATGGACATATTTGTTCCGTATTTTCCTCCAACTTTGTTCACCCATCAACCGGCAAACCGACGTGTGCAGAGATGTCCCTCCATGAATCGGAGGCCATCATCACGTCCTTACAGTCCCCCCAATGACGGGTTGTATCAGTGTTCATATTTACGGATTTCTTCAGACAAAAACTCTTCAAACTGATTCATTCTCTCAAAAAAAATCTTAGTTTTAATAATGGAATGATTCTATGAAACCAGAAATGTGAGCCTCCTGAAAGGATGCAGCTAGCAGACCAATCACAGCCTTGCGAGCTGCGTGAGGCTCGCAAAGCTTTTGATGCAAGTTTATAAAAATGTGTCGATGCAGGAAAGCAGCAAGAGGGGTGAAAAGGCAGCAAGGGGCTCTGTGTGCGAGTCCTTGTGTTTCTCTAAAAACACAGAAGTATAAACTAGGCTTTTGTTGTTGTTTGATTGTTAACCTCCTGTAGCAGGTGGCACCATGGGGGGGGGGGCGCTGTGGGGTCAAGGTGGTGCACCTATAAAAGGGGAAGTGGCACTTTGCCATGAAGTGCCAGTTTCCTGGTGGGCCCCCACGGTATGGTTGGGCCCCCAGTAGTGGTGAGAAAGCTCCATTCTCTCTTTGTAAATATATTTGTTCGTTCATATGTATTAATGGATGAAAAGGTTTTAATGGAGTTTGCATGACAGGATCGGGAGGAGAGGCACCGATCCGGGCAAAGAGGGAACGAATGGGTGTGAGAGTTTGATGCAGTAGGTATGTTGGGTTTTTAAATTAAATTAAAGTATGAATTAAAGTTTGTTGTTGGTAAGTGTGTTTCAGTTATTATCCCGCTACTTGCTGTCCTTTTGTTAGTTTTGTTTTTTTGTTTTCAGCGGTTAGTCCGCTCCTGGTCCATTGTATTTTGTTTTAGACAGAGCGGACTAACCACTTTAAGTTTTTGTTTGTTTTCTGATCACTTTCCCCACATTTCAAGGTACACTTCATGCAGCGCTCCGGGCAAACCCTGCCCTATGGTGTGAACTGGGGGGGGGAGGGGGGTTGGCCTTATACACAGGTGTGCTGTGCCGTGTTAAGCGGGTTTGACCGCGGTGTGTTTCACAGGGTGACTCGGGGCGCTCGGAGCCTGCAATGTGTGTGTGTGGCGTCGGATTAGACCCATTTGTAATAAATAATATTAAACTATATTCGGCTTCCGTTTTTATATTTATAAGTTAACACTCCCACCACTTAAGGGGGCGGAGCTATGTTTCAATTACAAGGTGCATATAATCAGAAGGATTACCTGCCACAGGTGTTGGTGCTTTGGAGGCCAATAGTTCTGTGAGTGAGAGTGTGGAAGGTGGAAGGTGAGCGTGGAACAGTCAGCGTAGAAGAGACACGTGAAGAATGTGTTCGGATCCCTTCATGGTGTCAGGAGTGTTGTATTCATTTCATTTATGTGAAGGAAAGGTGGACTTTCACAAAACTGAGGTGTCTGTTTGGAGATCAAAATAAAGGACAATCAGAGACTATTGGAGACGTCTCCAGGATTATTTCATGCGTCAAAACGAACTTCCCACCAGCGACAGGGACCTTACTTTCTGACAGGCCAAAGGGTCACTACGACCAGTTTCTCTATTCAAGACGTCTCTGAATCTGTCACCAGTTCTCTGCTCACTCAAGAACTAACAAAGTTAACATGGCCACCCAGCTGGGACGCACACAGGACGGCGTGAGGACACACAACCAGGACGTGGATGAAAACAGGACATTTCATCCAGAAGAATTCAAAGTGTGGAGTTTAGTGGGGCTTTTGAGTCTTTCCTCAACACACAACAAACTACGTTCATCTCAACATATATAACCTTATTATATGATAATTATATTGGACATTTATGTGGATATGAGGGCTGTAAAATAGTCTTTTAATGCAATGATTGCCCCCATCTCACCTTCTTAACCAGTTGGGCACAAGCCAGCAGCACAACATTAAAATGTCCTCACAGTGTCCATAAACAGGCCCTAAAAACACAAGTCACCATCACTGCCATCTTCTCCCCAAACACTGTGTCCTGAGTTGGGAGAAGCTCATTAGATCCACTGATGTGTGTCTGGTTTAAAATGGTGATTTGATTCCACAAAGCAGTCAGAGCAGCAGACTCAGTAGATCTGCTTCAAGAGGAGATGGTGTTATTTCACACAGGTCAAGAGGTCATTCTGTGTGAAGGCGGCCCACTGGTGGAACGCTGCAACACGTACCAGACCTTCACGTGATCTTCAGGATCAGGTGTGCTGTCTGTCCTGCTGCATTCTGCAATTTGTGCATTTGTGTTGTTCTTTGTCTGTGTGTGTGTGTCATGTGCTTCAGTGGTTCACTGTGTGTGTGCTTCCCCTGTAGGTGTGTGTGTGTTCTGCCTGCAGGCTGCAGCCTCTTATGGTCGCTCTACTCTATTGTCCTACTTCTTTACCTGTGGGATGGTTTTGTTTGTACATTGTGTCTTGTTTTAATATTCATTTTATTTTAGGAGGCCTTAAAAACATCTGGCTGAGGACAGCAGATGTAAATGAGCCTCTGACTAACTTACAGTACACCTGTTGATTAGTGTGCACAGTCCCTGCAAAATAAATGAATAAATAATTAACTATTGAAATGTGCTCATAGTGATGTTTCACAGGTACAAATAACCCTGCTGGTTTAAATGTTTATTATAGAGAATATGTAAGTAACTTGTGATATGGAGTTATATTAAACATGTGGGAGGCATCATTGTACCTGTAATAACGCCTCTCACATTTAACTCCTACAGTCTGGCTTCAGTTCACCTTCTGAGTCTCTAAATGTTGGATCACATGGGTCAGAGTCTCAGTCCAGGTGATCTCCTCCTCCTCTTGGCTTTGTTTCATAGGTCACAAGGTGGAATAGAAAGAGATTCTCTCTGGTATGAATGAAGAGTTATGGGACTGACTGATGGAACACAACTATCCACACCTCAGAAGATGGGCCTTGACCCTGATGAAGAAACATGTCTCCACTTCAGCATCACCAGGTGCTGAGCCAGTAGAGGTAAACATGCAGAAAGTCCTGTTAGAAAGCAGACCACGTGGAACCTGAAGGTCCACTGGATGAGGAAGGGACAGGTGAAGGCTCATGAAGGGAGAGAGCCTCCTCAGAGAGGTGATAGATTCACAGTGTGTAGTGAGGGAGGGACTGGACCAACACACAGGAAGTACATGACACATAGATGATGTCACTGATGGACTTACCTGAGCAGGTGAGATCCAGGATGGAGAAAGAGGAATCTGACCTTATACACTCCCTCAGAGCAGATCCAGAATGAACACAGACAGAGTGAATCCACCACACAGATCTCCATGAGGACTCCTTTCTATCTCTGATAGAAACAGCAGAGCCACAGTCCAGATCTCTACAGAGAACATCTGCTGCCTTCAGGTTCCATCCATGGTAATCTACTGGTCTCCATTCTCCTTGATGTTTCACCTCCAGGGTTCCTTCACAGCGACTGGCTCCTCCCACCAACCTCACAGGTACTGAACCTAAACAAGAGAGTCGTCAGTAGAAGAACAAAGTGAGTTTCAGTAGAACAGAAATGAAGCAGATCAAAGCTGCAGCTCCTCTTCTACCTGAGCAGGTGAGTCCAACAGCTTTACCAGGTGAGCAGGTGTTTCTCTCTGAGCCTGAGCTTCTACAGTCCAGGAGAGCAGACTCATGGCCTCCACACTGGAACCCTTTGGTCCACATTGGAGCCTCCACTTCTCCATAGAGCGCCCCCTGGAGGACTGAAGGAGCCCCACAGCCAAGCTCCCTACAGACCACCTCTGCACCCTGCTGGTCAAAGTCCTCTTCACACACTGAGGACCACTGGTTAGACTGGTTAGACCTCACCTCCAGTCTGCCTGAGCACAGACCAGACCCACCCACCAGCCTGATGGAGTCTGGAGAGAAGACAGAAGATAAGAGAGACACATTAAAGACATCACACACTAAACAAAGAGGGTGTGTCCATGAAGATAGAGAGCTCTGATTGGTCCACAGGTCTCATCTATAAAACACAGCGTAGGTTCCACACTAGATGTTTGCATATGTTCAAAGGAGGAAGTTCACGTGTGTCAAATATATTCAGATTAATTGAGCTTTTTTTTAACCCCTTCCTCTGTCCATCAGGACCAAGACGTCCCCCCATAGAAACAGCTTCTTCACCTCATCAGTTTGTCTCATGAACCAAGTGTGAGTCCCTCACTGACCCAGACACTACATCCCACATTCACACAGTCGTCCACCATAGAACCTTTGGATCCTAAATCCACCACTAGAAGCAACATCTCTTCCAAGTTGGCTTTTCCTTTGGCCCGTGTTCAAAGGAGTGAGGAGTCCTCACTTTAAATCCAAGCACACTGGTGTTTTACAGGCTACACAACTCCACTCGGTGGGAGAAGCGCACACTGAACCCCTGAACCCAACTACACACATGCACTTCCTGGAGTCCGGTGTCTCGTAGCGCGCATACAGAGCCAACATAACCCTTTACCACCATCATCTACAGCCCCTATTTACATTCTGTTGTTGTTACCAAGCAGGGAGTTCAGGTTCAGTTTGTTCACCTGTTCACCACCTGGACATCACAGCTGGAATGCAGCTGGAAGCATTGAAGCGTTGAAAAGTACACAAACTGATGAACTAAACACATCAGAACTCAACACTGATGATGAATTGAGAGGCTGCAACTTGTTATGAGAAGTTCTGTAGTGGAAAGCCGGTTTATTGGAGCCACTTTACTGATAACTTGTGTTTAATAATCATGAGACGGCTCCCACACATCTGCACAAGTTGTGATTTGATTTCACAGGTTGCACTTTACACACACTCTCAGAAAGGATGTGTTAAAATCATACACACTTCTTGTGTTAGTACAAATTCAACACATGTTGTGTTGAATCGTCACTAATACATCATGTGTTAAGTAATTGTTCAATTGAGTTTCACGCTGCGCTCCCACTGCCTTGCGTCATTATTTAAAAAAAACACAACACACTCCAGTCCAACGGGTGGCGGTAATGCGGCTATAAGTCAACTCCCGCTAACTTCTAAAGAAGACCTACGTTCCTTTGGCGTTGAGTTGCTGAGGCAAGGAAAAACGAAGACAGGTAACGGTAAGTTAGTTATCAATACGATTAATGCTGTTGAAATGTAGAGAGCATTTTCGAAAATGGAAAACGGTAATGACTCGACAAGTTATTTTAACTAATGTAAGATATCATTAAATAACTTTAGAGACGTCAATATCTTGTTACTGCTATCTCCGTACTGGCGTTTCATTACTAGCGAACGTAAGCTAGTGTCCTGTGTTTTTGTTACCTGTGAAATATGGACTGAGCTGAAGTCATGTTATTATATGGGTCTACATCTTGTCTGATGCAGTCAACGTTAGCGTGATAGATGCTGTCGAGGGTCAAAGGCTGCTGGACCGCCCGCCCGCCACCCCTGATTGTTAAATTAAAATTTGACATCGAGCTAACGTTAAGTGCTGCTAATGCTAACCCACTAATAGATTAGTATTGTAGCCGACATATATTCAGTTACTGAAACGGTTAAATTAACAAAAGCAATGTTTGTGGTAGACCGCAATATATATTCATGTATACACTGTTATGCGGGTTAGTGTTATGTTTTCAAAATAATTAAGTTAGCAGTCAAGTGCTAAAGGCGGGAAAATGAATATTGCATAGCTAACGTTAGTTGGGCCGTTGGGCCGAGGGTGGGGGAGGGTTTTTCTGACTTTTTCAACATGGGGAGCGGGATAGGTGTGCGCCTATTGATTGTAATGGTAGGAGAAACACTGGTATATCTCACATGTTAAAAATACTATTTCTGTCAGTTTCCAAATTGAAGCCAAGGGGCAATTTGTTCATATTTAATCCAAAAATTCACCATCAGCCATTTTTTTCTTTTACAGCATTCAAATGGAAGGGAGTGAGGCTCCCAAGACACTTGCAACAGTGTTCCTAGATGGGACCGAGATCTGCAAAAAGATGCTTCAGCTGACCTCTATTGCAGACATTCGTGATGCCTGCAAAAGCTCATTGACTTGCAATGCAGAATGTGATAGAATTCTAAAATTTAACATAGATTTTAATGAATACATTGACGCGGACATCAATGGCAATGTCGGAAATTTTGACAAATATCACATTTTGTTCAAGTCAATCAAGCCAAAACAACCTGGGAAACAGTTGGTATGTACGTATATTTAATAGTCTTGTGAAAACTGTCAATTACTAGCCAACTGTTAGCTATTTGTTGTTCTGTATCTTATGGACTATTTTGTCTACCAAGGAACTAACCCAGTAGATAAGCATTGTTTTCTCCACCATTACTGAGAAATAGTTGTAGCCTGTAAAAAGTTAAAATGAAAAAATACATAATGAGGCCTTGGATGCTGATGTCTCAGCAGACATTTAATATACAAATAGTTATTTTCACAGAGATCAAGTTGTAATATTGGAAGATTGTTGGAAGATGTAATGTATAAGTGCCGTACTATTATACAGCTGTGAGGGGAGAATCTGATTCATAATGGAACTCTATCATCTTAGTGATTGTATATTGTTTCTGATCAATTAATGACATTTTCTTTTGAAGGCTGAACCACCGGGTACAGATGCATCTGATTCATGTGGTCAATTGGAGGTATGGTTCTTGATAGTTGCATAGGTACTAGTATTGATAAATATTGGAATGATGTTAGTGCAAATGGTTTTCCATTAAATAATAATTTAACTGTTGAATAATTCATCTTGCTCATGGAAGTTGGATCTATTCTGCACCATAGGGTCAGGGGGTGCTCTTGTTTAAGTGGTGACATCTTTTCCTTTTTAAAGGCTGAGCACTTGAGTTCCTGTACAAGTCATCCAAGCAGTCAACTGGTATGTGCTGATACCATGGTAAAATATTTAGTGACCTATTGTTGTTCAATCCAGCATGGGGGGACGTTTGGTTTGTGTCAGATGTTTAGGACCATTGCATGTAAAATTGAATTCTTTCTTTGTTATTTGCCTTCACAGAATAGTCAAGGACAAATTGATGGTGCGCATGGATTTAATGCCGCCAGTCTGACAGCACTCATTGAGAGTAAGGCCCCAAGTGTACTTGCCGAATATGAACAATCCGGGACACTCTCTGTGACCTCCAGAAAACTTGTTGTGAGGATAAGTGTCAGTGATCTGGTGGAGCGAAGGGGATTGTGAGTTCATTTAACGTTTTTCCCTTTTTCCTGGAGATTATGAATGCAATGAAACAAAAATATGTGTTCTCTATAAAAGCCTTGTATAGTTTTCTATTTTTTCAGGCCTTAATTCCACTATTTTCTTTCAGTTATCCTTCAAGTGCTGACAAAGAGATTTTGGCTAAAAGCCTAATAACAGTCTTCCCATCACTAAAGATCAAGATACAAGAAGAGAATGAAGGATTTGTAAGTATAAACAAATGTCTTACAGCAAAATACTGTTTGCATTATATTTACTCAAACCTTTTGGCAACCTAGTTATAAGGCCACTGTTATAGAGATAAGTATTGCACACCTTGGTTTTAGAGAGTGACTCAAATGTTTTTGATGCAACAGAATTTGGGATTTGAAATTTCCCTTTTTATTTAACTTCATTCAGGAGCACTTTTATGACCCGGTGTCTCACTGTGGGTTCATCGAATTGAAGCTGAGAAACCTACGAAGAACCCTCCATGATGATCAGCGACGCTATCGCAAGCGCGGGAGGTCTAGTAATACCTCTGGAGTTAGTATAACACTGCAGGTGATTGCAGATGGGGAAGAAGAGTCAATCAAGGAGTGGATAACCTCTACTAAAAGGATGAGACCCTCTCCTGAGAACATTGCATCTATCAAAATGGGCATGGAGAAAGCCTTCACCAATTGAAGACTCTGGATCACGACCAAGTCGCCAACCGTGGCTGAGGTTTTTCAGCAGTACCCTTGCTTTGTGGACATGCCATACTTGGTAAGTAATCAGCATATTGGATCGTAGATGCACATCTAAACTTAGACTACTATATTTTTTTTAATACTACTATAAATACCCTTTCACTGCTTTTAATGATACATTAATCTGTGTTTCAAAATGGTTGTTTCTCTTTTTATATCATTGCTGTATTATCTGCTACTTTCCAGTTGGATGCAGAGTTTGGAAAAATGTTCCCCGGGAAGGAAGACCTATTCCTTCGGAAATGGGAAGGACATATTGTTCCAAAACTACTGAAAGTGGCTACACTTGAAAATGACCCACATGTCTTGCCAGCTAGTGAGGAAATTGATGGTAAGTTATGTTTCATGCATATTGGATACAGTCAACGTGTTTTATTTTTAATTTGGCAGTCACTAGGGACTATGCCATATTTTATCATAAGTGTCTATGGGATATCCGGGGGGCTTCTTCGTAACCATACATTACTATTTAAATTTAAAGAATTATAAAATCAGAAAATCAGTCTAGTTCAAGTGTAATTTAAATGTCTGATTCCTCTACAACAACAATGGCTCATCTTTTTCTATTGTGATAACTTTGTCTGAGATGGCATCAGTAATCATATATAGTATATCCCATTTTTTTTCTGCTTAGAGTTACTTTGCTTCAGAGCCCTTCAGATGCTCACACACTATTTGCCTCCTACCGCGTCCGGAAGGGCTAAAGGATGGGCCAAATGCAGTGTGAAATCGGCCCTTTCGTACATCTTGGACTTAAAACCGGTAAGAAAAGCAGCTTTGGTTCTATACGGTAATATTTTTATCCAATCCCAAGTATCAACACGTGCTAATCCATCTTTTACATGTACACTGTATGCTACAGTATTACAATTTTAGCATTGTGATTTTCACATATATGTTCGGAATTTTGTGTAAAACATGACTTGATTATATTTTGTTTTATATCGTGAATTTAGACAGACATTTGTGTACTATGATATAAGAAACTCAAAATGTCATATACTTGTGCTTTCCCAGACTGGAACAAGCATCCCAAGCCTTCTAGAGGGATCTCCTGAGGAAGCAGTGGGAGTCCACCAGCCCAAGCTTGTGTGTTTAGGGCACCCCAGAACACCAGCTCAGTATGTGATCATTGCAAAGAACGACAATGTCGCCATCCCCCTTCAAGACGAAGGTTTAACATGCGCCATTGACAAGTTGTTCAAACTTTTCTGGGTTTGCAACATGGCATATCCTGCCCAACTCGAATCAGTCTATAGTTTCTTTGAGTATGTTTATGACATGCCCATCTCATGTAGGAAGAGATCAAAAGTTGTTGAACTTATTGCAAAGCTCCAGGCAGTGTTGTAAGTTCTAACTTTGATTATCACTTGTATGCATATGTTGTGAAGCGGAATGATGATAATGCTATAATATATAGCAGACATCAGACCATTAGACTTGCTGTCATCTTTCAGTGGAAACCAACTCCATGAGAATCCTATACAAATTGATTGTTTAAATGTGCATTACCTAAGTGCAAGACATATACCAAAACCCACAACTTGTAACACAAAAATGCATGCAGCTGTTCAGTGATCCTGCAGATTTATGAGTGTAGCCTGATCTTCTCTGCTTTGGATTCAGAATTCAGATATTCAGAAGTAGCTCATTTGGGTTCAGTTTCTGTGACGTGATGCTTGGAATTTTTTGTTTAGTTGGATTTTACTTTATACTAGGGGTGTCAAATGATTAAAAATTTTAATCAAATTAATCAGAATTTTCAGTGGATTAATCATGATTAATCACACCTGAATCCTAACCATTTTTTCTTTCTGAAATGCATACTAAAGATAAATAACAGGACACAGATACATAATTATCATTATTATTATCATAATTATTATTTTTTACATAAATATATGTTATTGATATTTGATTTTTTAATTCATTCCAGAAAATAATCAAATCAATGTTATTTGATAAGTTAGACTGATTTCCCTGCATGGCTCTAGAAGGGTCTCGAGCCTCTGCAGTTTATCCCACTCTGCTGCGAGTTTGTGCTCCTGCGATGACCAGACATGACCAGACATGTCAACCCTCCCGATGTTTCAAAGCCCCCCCCGAAAATCTCCCGGACCGACCTTTCTCCCGATTTCCACCCGAACAACAATATTGCTGCACCACCCGTCACTGGGCGCGCCGTTTCAGACCGAACAATAATAAAGGTTACACCTTGAAGTCGAGCGCGGCGATTAGAACGACTGGCGCTGCAAAGAAATCCGCTACCACCCCCATTTCAGTGTGAAATATTCCCATACCCGGGAGGATTTACATCGCATTGGTTTCTCTTCCTCCGCATGTTTCAGAACAGCGCTGCTCTTGCTCTGCTGGGCGGAGCTTTTCTTCTTCTCTGTTCTGCTGCGCGAGAACGGGGGGGGGGGGGGGGGGGGGAGGGGGGGGGTGAGCGGGTCTCTGGCGCAAACAACTTGCTGAACCTGACGGCCTGACATATGCCTGCAGGTGGCAGTAATGTGTTGTATAGGATGAAGTGCATTCCCTAGAAGAAGAGGTTCTTTCCGGACCTGAATAATTTGTCACACTGCGCATGCGTGAAATGCGTCAAAAAAATTGACGTAATTAACAACAAACAGCTAATTAACGCCGTTAACGCGCTATTTTTGACAGCCCTACTTTATACGTTATTTATTTTTATGTATTAACTGCATTTTGTATATAAAATGTTTGTTTACAGTGGTCATTTGTGGTAAACAAATCTGAACATCCGTCAAATGTTTAAATATGAAATTAAGGAAATAAAATAATTGTGACCTAAATTTCTTGTAATCTTTGTGTTTTAAAGCATATTCACCAAGGAAAATTTTCATTTTAAGGATGCAGTATTAATGTTATTTTAGCACATCTTTTGTGTTATTTTAGCACATTCTTTGTGTTATTTTAACACATTATGTTGAAATATAGAACCCACAACATGTGTTAATTGAGCTTACACACTGCCTGTGTTAAAAGCTACACATGATGTGTTGTCCTTAACTAGACACACGGATGTGTTAAAAATTAACACATGATATGTTAGTTTTAACACATCTGTTTTGAGAGTGCACAACGTCTTTTAAAGATAATAATAAACAGGTGAATTACAGCCACAATTGCAGCCTGGTCCCTTATTGCTTAAAATACACTAAAGTTTGATCCAGTTCTCCAAAGCGTTGCCTCCAGGAGCAGAACTGGGCCCACATTCAAACCTCTATGAGCACAAAGTCAGCCTCACACTGTGATGTGCACAACACTAGACACACGTGTGTACATCACACACAGAAGTACTTGATGATGTCACTGACTGGCTCATCACCACACGTGTGTTACACACGGTCACACACAGCCGCCTCATGGTAGACCATCAGGTTTCAGCAGCATGAGATGCAGCAGGTGAGTTCACCTGTTCAACCAAGATGGAGGAGGAGAAGATCAAAGACAAACAGGATCAAATGTAACCAATGAAATGTGTCCATCTCTTGTGGACCATGTTGTGAACACAGATTCACGTGCAGCTTTTCCTGCTCCGTGTTTTCAGCTTTTCTTTAGATATTCATTTTCTTTTCTTGTTTTTTGTACTAAGATCCAATGTTTGTGTGATGCATGAACACTGGACATGTTGTTGTTTCATTGTGCGTCTGCGTGTTGACTTGTTGACTAATTTGAGGATGTGGATGAAAATAATCTCTATTTCCTACAGTGTGCAGCATTGGTCTGGTGTGGTGTGTGATGGAAGTGTGTGTAGTGTTGTACAAAGTGTGAGCACACGTTGTGCGTGTAATACTCTGATAAATATCAGTGGTATTTTATTATTATTGTCATAGGACTAAGTTAAAGATAAAAGTTCATACTAAATTGTTATTTGAAGATGTTGGAATGTATAAACAATTTCTGTTTAATATGAGAGACTTAAAAATATTATTTGATTTGTAAAGGTCATTCTGTTACGTGCATGATGTTCATGACCTTAGAGTGAACACTTCCGGGAAAGGACCCGGGAAAAAGAAGAAGAAGAAGAAGAAGAAGGAGAAAAATAGAACGATACAGGATCGGAGACCGGAGAACTGTGCGGGCGGTCGGCGTGGATCGTTGCGAGCGTGGACTGTGACTGACGTGTTCGGAGGGTGTGAGTCGGACTCCACACCCCCGTTGGAGGTTGGTCCACGCACGAAGCAAGCCCAGCTGAGGTGGCTAGCGGGAGCTGGCAGGCGCTAGCGGGAGCCAAGCTAACGACGCGGTTGCTGTGTTCGGAGGGCGTGTCCGGAGGGCGTGTCTGTGCGGCCGCGGGACGCAGGTTGGTCGCTGCCTGTTGGATTGCACCCATCCACGGAGGTACCGTAGCGAGTGTTTTATGAGCTCCAACCACAGCGCGCCAACGATATTACAAAAGAGTGCACTCTAGACTACATGGAGTTGAGAGAAGGAAAGACTATACCCCGGGGTTTTATATTTGTTTCCTGTATGTCCATATTCTTTGTTTCTCTTTTGAGAAAGGGTTCGGAAGTGTGTTTGCTGTTGTTTAGAGCTGCAACTAAGGATTATTTTAATAATCGATTCATCTGTCGATTATTTGTTCGATTAATCGATGAATCGGATAAAAAAATAAAACATTTAAAAACATTCATTTCCAACCCTTTATTGAAAAATAGAAGTGACTGTGCACTTTCTAAATATGTTTTGCACTAACAGATTGCTCTTCCCTAACATCCCTAAGTAAGCAAATAAAATGGACTAACACAAAAAACATACACACATCGCATGATGTATACTTTACAGCCGCCAAATTAAATATATTAGGCACAAAAAATATTTAGATTAGATTTTTCCAACTTGTTTAAGTTTCTGAATCATTGCCGTGGTGCTCCCGTGCCAGGCCATGTCGCTTCTGCATATCTTACAATCAGACATGTCAACCCTCCCGAATTTCAAAGCCCCTCCCGAAAATATCCCGGACCGACCTTTCTCCTGATTTCCACCCGAACAACAATATTGCTGCACCACCCGTCACTGGGCGCGCTGTTTCAGACCGAACAATAATAAAGGTTACACCTTGAAGTCGAGCGCGGCGATTAGAACCTAAAACTACTGGCGCTGCAAAGAAAACCGCAGCATCCCCCCCCCCCCCCCCCCCCCCGTTGCCCGCTAGGACCCGCACCCCCCATTTCAGTGTGAAATACCTGGGAGGATTTAGATCGCATTGGCTTCTCTGCCTCCGCATGTTTCAGAACAGTATCACAGGTCTCACCGATGGTCTTTCCTCTACCTCAGCTCTGCTCTTTATTTATTTTTCTTAGCAACGCTCTGCTGGGCGGAGCTTTTTTTCTCTCAGCTCTGCGCGGCGCGCACAACTTTTTTTTAATACTCAAACGTAATAGTCGCGCGACACAACGAATCGATAATGAAATTTGTTGCCAACGCTTTTACTAATCGATTTTAATCGATTCGTTGTTGCAGCCCTACTGTTGTTAATGCGCTGTCTCAACGAAAGAAACTGAGATCCTGTGTTTTCATTATTTGAGATGTGACTTTTGTCACTTGATAAGATTTAAGGTTTCATTTTCTGGAGTAAGGTGGCAAAAAAGGGTTACATGCGTTTAGTGGTGTAAATGTGGGCCATGTTTTGCACTTTGTGTACTTCACTGTCTCCAATCACTGAGAAGTAGAAGTACTAAAAGGGTTTGCAGTGTGTAACTGGTACAAACAGAATAAAGCCTGATGCAACGTGTGTTTCATGTGGTGACTAAACATGGTTTTGATGATTGATCATTAAAATGTTGATAAATGTGTAGTGTTTCATTCTGCAAAGGACTGGAGGTGTTTGGATAATTGTGTGTTCTGTCTTTAAAACTAAACCATCAAAATGGTGCTTCTGCAATCGAGGAAAACTTAAAAACCCAGCTCTTGTGTGTTGGTCCACTGCGTTCTTGTGTTTGTCAGTAACTTTAGAATTATGACAGTTTTTAACACACAAAAAGTGCACAACGTTCCCTTGATGCACCAATCGCTGGACCCAGTTTGGCCCGACTTCACACTCCCGTATCCGCATTAGACGGATTGTCCTTCTTCACACTGTGATGTCAACTACACATCACCCTGCTGTCTGCACACGACACACAACGTTCAGTTGTTGCACACACGTCTCAAGTGAAATCTCAACATCAAGCAGCAACACACAAATGTTCAAAGCAGGTTCAGCATCTTGTGTGTGAGGTTTAGAGAAAGCTGTGAGAAGGTGACGGAAGGCTTAGTCTCTGATGATATATCATGAATATTCACATATATGGATCTATGTGTCTACGTTGTAGTCGGTGGACGTGAACATGTTTCTTCCTCCAAAGTGGGTCGTGACAGAAACACTTTAAGAACCACTGATTTCATCTAAAGACCTTTGTGATGAAAAGATATCCAGAGCTTCACGCTTGATGGAATGTTGTAACATCCATTAAACGACATTCTCCATCATTCAAGCAAATATTACTGTGTTACTAACAGATTATATTCAGCAGCCCGACTCACGGATTTGGGGGTTTTGCATTTGGAATGAAGAAATGTCTCTATAGCGCCCCCTAGAAATTGGACCACTTAGTACCACAGTAGGACAGTTTCCCCCCCGATGCCCGACTCACTTGAAATTCACCAAGTTCACCTGTTCTCTAGAACATGTTCTACAAAAAGGTCCATCAAGCGTTTAAATACTTCTACTTAGATTTTACACCATTTAGAATTTAGTTAAAAACACACTTTTGCCGACTGCTCCTAAACGCTGATTCTGATACTCACAAGAGTATCTTTTGATGATTATTGGTTCAATGTCATCAGAAATCATATAAACTTGTTGATATCTTATTGTTTTCATAAGTTAGGACCAATGAGCTTCTAAGGGGCGTGGTTTAATAAGTCAACACACTTAACTTCCAAATGACCACCATCTTCGTAGCATATGTAAATATTGCCCCCTAAACTGGCCCTAATGATCAAACATGATCTAATCTGCTCCGTATGTCTCTTATGCCACGACATCCTTAACCTGTACACATCCATGTGATCATTTTAATACTGGTCATAGCGCCACCTAGTGGCAATGAGAAGTTACATGTTTTTTACCCTGCTCCTCACACATCAACCTGATCCCTCTCTAATGCTGTCAGATCTTAAAGAGACACGAGACCTTGATGATGTTAAAGATAAAGTTTGCAAAGCGTCGTTCCCGGCATCGCTCCATGTGGTTAACGACGACTGACTCACGGACGCTTTGTCCTCGGCCGCGTTCTTTGTCCTACACACCACAGATTCAAGGTGTGTAGTGAGGGAGGGACTGGACCAACACACAGGAAGTACAGGACACATAGATGATGTCACTGATGGACTCACCTGAGCAGGTGAGATCCAGGATGGAGGAAGAGGGACCTGACCATAAACACTCCCTCAGAGCAGATCCAGAATGAACACAGAAAGACTCAATCCTCCACACAAATCTCTCTGAGGACTCCTTTCTGTCTCTGGTAGAAACAGCAGAGCCACAGTCCAGATCTCTACAGAGAACATCTGCACCCTTCAGGTTCCTTATATTGTCACCTACTGGTCTCCATTCTCCTTGATTCACCTCCAGGGTTCCTTCACAGCGACTGGCTCCTCCCACCAACCTCACAGGTTCTGAACAGAAACAAGAGAGTCGTCAGTAGAAGAACAAAGTGAGTTTCAGTAGAACAGAAGTGAAGCAGATCAAAGCTGCAGCTCCTCTTCTACCTGAGCAGGTGAGTCCAACAGCTTTACCAGGTGAGCAGGTGTTTCTCTCTGAGCCTGAGCTTCTACAGTCCAGGAGAGCAGACTCATGGCCTCCACACTGGAACCCTTTGGTCCACATTGGAGCCTCCACTTCTCCATAGAGCGCCCCCTGGAGGACTGAAGGAGCCCCACAGCCAAGCTCCTTACAGACCACCTCTGCATCCTGCTGGTCAAAGTCCTCTTCACACACTGAGGACCACTGGTTAGACTGGTTAGACCTCACCTCCAGTCTGCCTGAGCACAGACCAGACCCATCCACCAGCCTGATGGAGTCTGGAGAGAAGACAGAAGATGAGAGAGACACATTAAAGACACTAAATAGCATCTTATTAACATCTTGTTTCTCTGAGAAGATCTGACTCAGAATATGAATCAGTTCATAAACTGATCCCTAGAGTCTGACAGAGCTGGAAACCAGTGAGTAAGAAAGCTGTGAAGCTGAAGGAGTGTTTTCAGGCTGGTTGGTGGTTGGTCCAGAGGACTCCTGAAGCAGCAGACATGTGGGCTTCATGTATAAAGACATCTTGGTGCTTTCAGTGAGGCAGCAGCTCATCAGACAAGTCTGCTGTGACTCTAGAGGGTGAATAAGTGATTCATCCTGGATACACTACTGTCATAGAAGATGTCACCGATGGGCTTACCTGAGCAGGTGAGATCCAGGATGGAGGAAGAGTTATGCAATAATAAACATCCCCTCAGAGCAGATCCATACTTAACACAGGGAGGGAATAACTGCCACACAGATCTCTTTGAGGACTCCTCTCTGCGTCTCATAGAAACAGCAGATCCACAGTCCAGATCTCTACAGTGAACACCTGCTATCTTCAGGTTCCAGAAGTCACCATCTACTGGTCTCCATTTTCTTTGATATTTTATCTCCAGTGTTCCTGCACAGCGACTGGCTCCTCCCACCAACCTCACTGGTCAGAAACAAGTCATCAGTAAATAAATACATTTCATTTAACGTTGACCTCTGACTCCTCTTCATTGGATCTTTACTTCTCTCTTCTGTCTCTAGTTACCTGTTGATGTGGGTTTTCCTTCAGCCTGGAGTTCTGGAACCATAAACAGTGAATGTCATTAAAGTCCTGAGTATGTGATTGAGCTTGTGTACAACTTTCATCAGTTGTTACATTAATATTCATTTAAAAACAAGACTTCAGCCAATCACAGAAGAGGAAAT